>NW_026612650.1:4819861-5044577 GCF_029582105.1 Oenanthe melanoleuca | reverse complement strand
TTAAAAGATCTTCGTGGTTTAAAAAAGGATTATACAAGACAGCCCGATGAATCCATAATTAGTTGGCTAGTTCGGCTTTGGGATGCAGCAGGCGAGGCTACCATCCTAGATGGCACTGAGGTGAGACACCTGGGATCCTTGTCTCATGATCCGGTCATCGATCAAGGTATGATGAGGGAGGCTAACCCTCAAAGCCTCTGGGCACGGGTTTTAGACAGCGTGGCACAAAGATATCTGTGTGCCGATGATCTGTATATGCAGCAGACCAAGTGGAAAACCATAGAACAAGGGATCCAACGTTTGAGGGAGATGGCAGTGGCGGAGATTATTTTTTCAACTAGGAACCCAGACCTGGTACCATGCACACCTGTAATGTGGAGGAAGCTGGTGCGACTCGGGCCATCTGAATATGCGTCTGCTTTGGCAATAATGAAGCGGGAAGAGGTATAGGAAACGGTGCTTGACATGGCGAAGAAGCTCCGGGCATACGCGGATGCTGTGCATAGCCCAACCCATGCCAGAATCGCCGCCGTGGAAACACGCTTGCAGAACTTAGAGGACAAGATAGAGGAAAATCATAAGAGGCTCAGGGAGGAAATTAAGGAGGACCTCCTCCAAATTTCAGCTGTGCAAATTAGACGTCCTGGCAACCAACGTAGACATTCTCTCGATGGGGAGAGGAGGTACACTCCCCGGGCCGAGCTATGGTTTTTCCTGCAGGATTCTGGAGAGAACATGAGGAGATGGGATGGAAAGCCTACGGCTGCTCTGGCACGACGGGTGAGGGATTTGAAGGAAGGCAAGATTGAAAGCGGAAGTTCCATCCGAAGGAGAGCCGCTCCTGTTGCCAGTACCCAAAGTGCCAAATATGATAGTGATAATAACATGTCTGACCCTCTCGAAGGAACTTCTAAGACGCATGCCCCAGGGAAGAAAGATAAACAGGCTTAGAGGGGCCCTGCCTCTAGGCAGGGTGAGGCGAGGGAAAATCGTGTTTTTTGGACTGTGTGGATTCGGTGGCCTGGCACATCGAAACCACAGAAGTACCGAGCTTTAGTTGACACAGGTGCCCAATGTACGATAATTCCATCAAGATATGTGGGGGAAGAATCTGTTTCCATTGCTGGTGTAACAGGTGGCTCGCAGGACTTCACCCTGGTGGAAGCTGAAGTGAGTTTAACTGGAAGGGAATGGAAGAAACATCTTGTTGTGACTGGTCCAGAGGCCCCATGCATTTTGGGCATAGATTACCTTCGGAGCGGGTATTTTAAGGATCCAAAAGGCCTTAAGTGGGCATTCGGGATAGCAGCTGTAATGGCAGAGCATATCCGGCAATTGAACACCCTGCCTGGACTAGCTGAGAATCCCATTACAGTAGGACTTCTGAAACGAGAAGAGCAACGAATGCCAATTGCCACTTCAATAGTACATCGCCGCCAATATAGGACGACTCGAGATGCTATGATCCCCATTCACAAGATGATCCGTGAGCTGGAGAGCCAAGGGGTGGTTAGCAAAGCCCACTCACCCTTCAACAGCCCCATCTGGCCTGTGCGAAAATCTAATGGAGAATGGAGACTAACTGTGGACTATCGTGCCTTGAATGAAGTGACTCCACCGCTGAGCGCTGCCGTGCCGGACATGCTGGAGCTGCAGTACGAGCTGGAGTCCAAGGCAGCAAGGTGGTATGCCACCATTGACATCGCCAATGCGTTTTTCTCCATTCCTCTGACCGCAGAGTGCAGACCTCAGTTTGCTTTGACATGGAGGGGTGTGCAGTACACCTGGAACCGACTGCCCCAGGGGTGGAAACACAGTCCCACCATCTGTCATGGACTGATCCAGGCTGCACTGGAAAAGGGTGAGGCTCCGGAACATCTACAATATATTGATGACATCATCGTATGGGGGAACACAGCAGCAGAAGTGTTTGAGAAAGGAGAGAAAATTATCCAAATCCTCCTGGAAGCCGGCTTCGCCATCAAGAAGAGTAAGGTTAAGGGACCTGCACGTGAGATCCAGTTCCTGGGAGTGAAGTGGCAAGATGGACGGCGTCAGATTCCTACTGATGTCATTAACAAAATTACAGCTATGTCCCCACCTACCAACAAGAAAAAGACCCAAGCTTTCCTAGGTGCCATAGGCTTTTGGAGAATGCACATCCCTGAGTACAGCCAAATTGTAAGCCCTCTTTACCAGGTCACCCCAAGAAGAACGATTTCCACTGGGGCCCTGAACAACAGAAAGCTTTTGCCCAGATCAAGCAGGAGATCGCTCATGCAGTGGCCCTTGGCCCAGTCAGGACGGGACCAGAGGTAAAGAATGTGCTCTACTCTGCAGCTGGGAACCATGGTCTGTCCTGGAGCCTGTGGCAGAAGGTGCCTGGTGAGACCCGAGGCTGACCCCTGGGATTTTGGAGCAGAAGTTACAGAGGGTCTGAAGGCAATTACACCCCAATGGAGAAGGAAATTTTGGCCGCCTATGAGGGAGTCCAAGCCGCCTCAGAAGTCATTGGTACGGAAGCACAGCTTCTCGTGGCACCCCGACTACCGGTGCTGGGGTGGATGTTCAGCGGAAAGCTTCCATCCACCCACCATGCCACCAGTGCCACGTGGAGCAAGTGGATAGCCCTCATCACTCAATGTGCCAGAATCGGGAAACTAAATCATCCTGGGATTCTGGAAATAAATACAAACTGGCCCGAAGGTGAAAGTTTTGCTGTCGCAGATGAAGAACAAAAACCAGTGACACGGGCTGAAGAAGCTCCACCATACAACGAGCTACCGGCAGAGGAAACACGCTACGCTCTATTCACTGATGATTCCTGTCGCGTTGTGGGGATGAACCGGAGATGGAAAGCGGCTGTATGGAGCCCCACACGATGGGTTGCAGAGGCCACTGAAGGAGAGGGTGGATCCAGTCAATTCGCCGAATTCAAAGCTGTCCAACTGGCCCTTAACATCGCAGAGAGAGAGAAATGGCCGAAACTCTATACACCGATTCCTGGGTGGTAGCCAATGCTCTGTGGGGATGGTTGAAGAAATGGAAAGGGGCGAACTGGCAGCGCAGAGGAAAACCAATTTGGGCTGCTGAAGAGTGGAAAGACATCGCTACTCGATTAGAGAAACTACCTGTGAAAGTTCGCCATGTAGACGCCCATGTCCCCAGAAAGAGAGCCAATGAGGAGCAGCAACATAATCAGCAAGTAGATCAAGCTGCAAGGATAGGGGTGTCGAAGATAGACTTAGATTGGGAACACAAGGGAGAATTGTTCCTAGCTCGATGGGCCCATGATGCCTCGGGTCATCAGGGCAGAGATGCCACCTATAAGTGGGCACGAGACCGAGGGGTGGATCTAACCATGGACAGCATCTCTCAGGTTATCCACGACTGTGAGACGTGCGCTGCCATCAAGCAGGCGAAGCGGGTGAAGCCCCTCTGGTATGGGGGGCGGTGGTCCAAGTATAAGTATGGAGAGGCCTGGCAGATTGACTACATCACACTGCCTCAGACCCGCCAGGGCAAGCGCTATGTCCTGACCATGGTGGAAGCCACAACTGGATGGTTAGAGACATATCCAGTGTCTCATGCTACAGCCCGCAACACCATCCTGGGCCTGGAAAAGCAGGTCCTGTGGAGGCATGGCACCCCTGAGAGGATCGAGTCAGACAATGGGACTCATTTTAAGAACAATCGCATTAACACCTGGGCTAGAGAACATGGTATTGAATGGGTGTACCACATCCCTTACCATGCACCAGCTGCAGGTAAAGTGGAAAGGTACAATGGATTATTGAAAACCACCTTGAAGGCATTGGGTGGGGGGGTCTTTTAAGAACTGCGAACAACATCTAGCAAAGGCTACTTGGTTAGTTAACACCAGAGGTTCCATCAACCGAGCAGGTCCTGCCCAGTCTGACTCCCCTAATACAGTGGATGGAGATAAAGTCCCAGTGGCCCATGTTAGAGGTCTGTTAGGAAAGGCAGTATGGGTTAATCCTGCCTCGAGTACAGGCAAACCCATTCGTGGGATTGTCTTTGCTCAAGGACCAGGATGCACGTGGTGGATAATGCAGGAAGATGGAACAACACGGTGTGTACCACAGGGAGAACTGATTGTAGAATGAGACAGAAAGACATATGTAAGTGTTGAAGGTCTGAGTAAGTGAAATGAGAGGAAATGTGTAAGTGATGAAGGTTTGCGTAAGTCGGATGAAAGCTTTACGTTGTAGTTAGTGGGTGTATATCCCAATCGTGTGTAACGTTCACGATGTGGGATAAGGGGTGGAATGTTCTGGGTTGGTGTTATGTCTGCTCCTCTCCCGCTCCCACACCTCTCTGTCTGCATGGAGCTGCCACCGGTGCCCTTTTCTCCCCCGCCGGGGGGGGGGTGGTGCCCTGGGGGCTGGGCTGCTGGGCTTGCCCTGCTGCCCCGGCTGCTGCTTGCTGTGCGCTTGCTGCTACCCCGGCCGCTGCTTCTGCTCCGCTGCTTTTGCCCTATTGCTTCTGCCCCTGTTGCTGCTACCCTGGCTCTGCCCTGGCTGCTGCTGCCTTCCCCTCCCCCTTTCTCTCCTTCAGCTCCAAGATCTGTACCGGCTCCGGACGGGACCTGAGCATCAGAGACTGCCCAAGAAGCTTCTCGCCCTTCCCAGCAGCGACCGTCTCTCACTTCGGTGAAAACAGTTCTTTTGTCATCTGGGATTGTACCTTCCTGTTGCTGGGAAGTGTTTTTTTCTTGTGTTTGTTAATAAACAAGTTTTTTCCACTTTTCCCCCTGAGTAAAATTCTCTCCGAGCCCAGTGGGGGGGAGGAATTGTGAGGGGGGTTTATTTTGGGGGGCTCCTTTGGAGGCTTTCCCCCAGTTTTGTCCTAAACTTGGACACTGTTCTCAGAGCTGCTGGGAGCTTGTGGCTCCTGGGGATCCTCTCTCTCCCGGATCCTGCTCAGGCACGCTGAGGGAGTTTCGGGGGTCCCAGGGCTCATCCTACCCTGATTATGACTTAGATCCCAGGATCCCCTTCTCCAGCATCCCCCAAGTCCAGGCACTCAGGCCTTCCCCCGCTCCCCGCCAACCCTTCCAGGCTCGGGGGGCCGGACCCCACTCATCTCCCGGCTCCACCTCCCCTCCAGGATGCCGGGGCTCCCCCAGCTCTGCTGTGGCCCCTCTCCCCACGCCGGGGCTCCTGCCTTTCATCCTACGTCTCTCCCGGGGATCCCAAAACAGATGTCCCGCCCCGCCGGGACCGGGTGATCGCCACGTGGGCCCCTCCAAATCCCGCCAAGGAGCATTTACGGCTCAGCTTTGGATTCCTGCAAGAGCCAAAACCACCCCCTCTTCATATCAATAAAACAATACCTCTCCCAGGGACACCCAAATATATTTGGGACTCGATTCCCGAATCTGCGAGGCACAAACACCATCATCCACCCCCCAAAACACCAAAACCCAACCAACCGTGCCGGAGCGGCCGCGATAGCCCCGGGGCGAGCTTCCCTCCGCGCTCACCCGCGGGATGCAGGAATGCGGTGCTGCCGGGGACAGCGGAGCTGCGGGTTCAGCGGGCTCGCCCTGGAACACCGCGATTCTCCACCTGCGGCTGCTGCTCCTCCTACTCCTGCTCCTCCTCTTCCTCTCTCCTCCCCTTCCTCTCTCCTCCTCTTCTTCCCGCTGGTCCCCCGCTCGCATCCCGCCCCCCTTTGCCACCCGCTGTGCCCCAGGGCCGCCGCAGCAGAGGCTGTTGGGGAGGGGGCAGCACCCCCTGAGCCTGCAGGGGAGACAGAGAAACTGAGAATTAGGAATCGAGCCTCGAGAAATGCTTTGGCTAGAAGGGGGCTGACAAAACCGTATATTTGCTGGAATTTACGGTGCTTACAAGAACAGGGGGAGAGCAAGGCTACAGGATAAGATAAAGAGCTGGAGTGGACGAACAGGATGGAAGGACAAAGACACCACAGGATAAGGGGGATTCTTCACATTCCTGAGCCGGGAAAACTGGAATCAAAATGCAGAAGATGACCAAAGGACTAAAAAGATCATGTTTAAGGAGACAAGATGAAAAGTTTCAACAAAGAGGAAGACTGTTTACTTTTTCCCAAGGAGCAGTGTGCAGCTGCAAAGATGCGTTGAGATTTTTTTAATATGAAGCGGGGACAGGCAATGGA
This sequence comes from Oenanthe melanoleuca, assembly GCF_029582105.1. NCBI lineage: Eukaryota > Metazoa > Chordata > Aves > Passeriformes > Muscicapidae > Oenanthe > Oenanthe melanoleuca. Next base: position 5,038,415 of record NW_026612650.1, on the reverse strand, counting down.
TATGTATTAGGTGTATTGTGAAATCCTAATATGTAGAGAGCAAAAAGAGAGGCGCCGAAGGTGTGCGTGTTTTTGGAGGAGCTATCCCCCTCATCGCTGAATATATACATTCCTACTCTTAGAACTTATTTTGTGAGTTATAGAGAGTTTTCTGCGCTTCACAGGGATCGGCAGGGGGCTCGGGGCCCCCCAGTGCAGATCCGTCCGTGCCGTGCCCCTCCCCCCGAGCCCAAATTCCGCTCCCGGGGGTCGCTGGATGCGAGGGAGTGGCGCAGGTGGGGTGGGAGTGGGGAGCGCTGGGCGCTGCGGGTCTGCCGCTGTTCCAAATACATATTATGGGATTGGCTTCTCCCGAATGTAAGGAAAATTAATCCACAAACACCAGAGGTTTATGTCCAAAAAGGAGACAGAGGAGTCCTTTTTGCTTTATTCGAATAAAGGGAGAGGCCATGGGGCATTCCTCTGGGATCTCTCGAATTTTTGGAGGACGCAGCCTCCCTTTTTATCCTAATTTCCCGGCCGCTTTTCCCTCTCTCTTTCCCCATTGGCTGAGGTACTCGAGAGGCACAGACTTCCCGGAACGCCTGACACCTGACATTCCCCTCTAATGTATAACCCTCCCTTTTAATTTTTAATTCTTGTAGAATTCATGGTTTCCTCCCACTGTTGCTTCTTTCATCTTCTGTTACCCAATTTCATTTACCAGCAAACCTACAGTTTGTTTGTAAAGGCAAATCTCTTTTTCCATTCACCAATCTCTCCCATTGTTTCTTTTATCTCTAGGTGCTAACTTTATCTACCAACAGATTTACAATTTATTTGTAAAGACAAATGTAACATTCCTCTCAATCCCTCCTCTTTTATTTTTAGTAATTGTCTTTACAAACTTTAGCTATCATTGTCTTAGTTTCTTGTTTTTGTGTCTTTTTTGGTTTTGCAATTATTTGCAATGACATCAATTTCTGTCCTTTCATAGCCATCTCTGGGTCAGCAGGCATGGCTATAACCTGCATTCCCTTGATCACATGTTGAATAAGTTGTATTAAGCAAGGGATCATGCATGGTAAAAAGATTAGAGTTGCTACAGCACATAAGAGAAGAAAAGCAATTGTTTTAACCCACAGTTTACCAGGTAGCCATGAAAACATGTCCCATTCCCATTCTTTCCATGTTTGGACCCGTACATGAGCTAACTTTCTTATTCCTTTTGCTATTTGTTTCACTACTTTTCTATTGTAATTTATTTGCAAACAGCAGTTTGAGTCATTTAATTTGCCACACATGCCCCCTTCTTCTGCTAATAAATAGTTTAATACGATCCGGTGTTGAAATATTGCATTTCTCATCTGAGTAGATTGGTCAGCAAGAAGGTTAAGAGCTGTAGCTGTCTGGTTACTTACTATTTTAAAGACAGCTTGTAACTTAACTATTTGATTTAAATTATAAATGGGTTCTCTGGCACCTGATATTAATTCATTAGGATTTTAAGTGGCTGGTCCATAGTGTTGTATGGTTTGTTCAGGTGGCCACTCATTATCACCCACCTTTGGATGCTACCCCCAGCCAGGGATACATCAATTGACCGCTTTTCCCTAATTAGATTATCATATACCTTGATTTCTAATTGGTTTCCCTGAACCTGTGGTAGCAGAAAGAACAGAGGTCTGATATACCCCACATAACATATCCCTGACCAGTTTGGGGGTAATCTGCGATAGGAGTGTGTAAGAGTCCATCTAAAAGCCTCTCGTTTGCTCTGCCCAACGACCCTCACCTGAGGCCTAAGAAGACCCCTCAAACTGCAGTTTAAAGGCGCTGGCCAGGGATGTGCCCATCGGAGGTGGTGCCCATCGGACCAGGACTAGTTTCTCAGGAGACTGGTTTACGGATAGTCATGGTGCACTGAACTGTGTTTAATCGACAAGGTTCCCACAGGTGCGAGAACAATGAACTGGTCAGAGATGGAGTGCCCTGTGTTTGTTTCACCGACAAGGACTCGCTTGGGCTTGTTGTGGGTTTGTTCCCCCCACGGAACCCAAAGCGTCCATGAAAGTCCTCCCCTGTTTGGCCGGTCGCCCGACGCCTTGGAAAAGAGTATAATAGACACGCTCAAACTAAAGACCCCTGAGATCTCCCCAGATGGCAACAGACATCTATTGGCTGATTCCACGAGGATCGTCTGCCCGTCTTGGTAGCTATAATCCCAACCCCTTTTCTCTCTCTCTGTCTCTCTTTCTCTCTCTCTCTCCGTCCCTCTATCGCATTTTGTTGGCACTAAATAAAAGTGCATCTTTTGCAAAAGTAAACTGGTTTTGTCCCCTGTTGTGTCTTTTGTGCTTTGAGATCCCTAAAAGAACCTATCAGGACTCTGCATGTGGTGTGGACCCTGACATTCAATTGGCGTAGTCGGCAGGATTCCCTGATACTGGAGGAGTTGGGGGTTTTCTGTGCACTTTGTACCAGGGGAAGACCTGTGCCATCTCAGCCGCACCCAGCCTGTCAGTACCGTAAGGACTGAACAGTGTTGGAAAGCAAGGGAGGTGGTATTGGGTTCTTCCCGCAATCTGCACACAGACCCACGTAGATAATCAACTCCATTTCAGTTATCGGAGAATTTTTTGTAAAGGATCTCAACTGTGCAAAAGATGGGACTTGTGTTTTTGATGTGTATGTGCTGTTAAACTGCTTGTTGTAGTTGAGGAGAGAACCTCTCAGGCAGTTTTTGATCACCTAACCCAGGCAGGGAAGAAAGGGGATTTTCCTCAGCGAAAGGCTGGGTGTTTGTTGTTTTGGACCCCTAACCCAAGCAGGGAAGAAAGGGGATTGTCCTCAGCTAAAGGCTGGGTGTTTTCTTGTTGGACCCCTAACCCAGGCAGGGAAGAAAGGGGATTGTCCTCAGCTAAAGGCTGGGTGTTTTTTGTTTTGTTGTTGACTACTTGGGATCGCGAAGAGACAAGCTGTTTTATAACTAAGGTAGTACCTCCCAAGTAGTGTGGTCTCTTCACCCGCTCCAGGGACGAGAAGGGAAACACAGTTTTAGCTGTGCTTTTTGTGTAATTTTAAGTGTGCCTCCCTGAGAGTGGTTTTAGTCCCTTCGTAAAAATGTCTGAAGAAGATAAAAATGCTTTTTATGCTTTGCTAGCTAAGTACAAAGCCAGACCCTCCCAAGGGGGAGAAGATTGGGCATACAATAACTGGTTTTATTTAGAAAATGTGATTGATATGATACATTCTTTGCAGCATGAAACAAAATTCAGACTGGGCAAAAATAAGACCATTCTCTGCTCAGTTTTGGGGGCCTGTCTTACGGCAGCTATAGAAAGTCGCTTTACGCGAAGAAGTGAAGAAAGAGCAATTATTGACTCCCTACAAAATTTAGTGGAAATTTTGCAAAAACAATTAGATGAAGAAAGGAATGACAATTATGCTTTGAGAGATGAGATTCATTCTTTAAGAGATGAGAATCATTCTTTAAGAGCTGCCCTAAGACAAGAACACACCAACACTTTAAAACACACTGATTTACCAAAAGAAACAGAGGAAAAGGAAATTAATCTATTATATCCTCAAAAAGAACTAACTCTGATGAAAAATAGTAGGGAATATTGCTGCCCTAGCTTGAGACCTTTGGTTAAAACAGAATACAGTTTTATCAATGATGAGAATTTTGACCCACAAATAACCACTACAAAAATCCTGTACACTTCTACTAAATTATCAGAAGAAGCAGCTAGTGGGTACTGGGGACATGGGACTTTCTTAACAACAGAAGTCAAACGTAACTTATGGTCCCTAACTCAGCACGCTGTTTTTTGGGCAGCAGGGCTTAACCCTTTGGAAAGGGGAGACCTTGTAGCTTTAGTTGGTACTCCCGACCAACTCCTAGAAAACATTCAAAAAGCTGCCTGCTTGCAAATTATACATGAAATAAAACTCACTGCTGGCTATAAATCACCTATGCAATTACCTTTAAATGTAAAACAATACCCTCCTCCTTGTGGTGCCAAAGAAGGGCTCAAACCGGTTATACAGGACTTGCAAAACTCCCCTGTATGGCCAATCCAAAAACCCAAACCTGACAATGGGGCTGTTTATCAACATATTGATGATACCCTTGTGGGAAGAAATGAAATAGAAGTAGTGGGGGATACCCAACAAAAAATAATCTCCCATTTGGAAAGCCCTGACTTGCAAATTGCCTCAGAGAAAATGCAAACACCTTCTCAGGAAGTGAAGTTTTTGAAGACAGCCACTACTGGGACTGCCCCCCCTGACGGGGTGGCCCAGAAATCCTCAGTAACAGAAGGAACTGTAAAAAATCTGGCAATAACAGAAACTGAGAGCTTGGGTAGCAGCTATGACAAACTTGTCTTGGTAATTAAAATAGCCTCTGCTCTCTCCCCCAAACAATCTTTGTGCACTAATTTTTTGTTCACTAATGTTGTTTCTGCTGAACAAATTATTGCTGGGGGACAGGGTGGCTCTTGGGTTGGGTTGCTGATGGTTATTTGGAATGTTTTCCAGCTTGAAGCACGGAGTGCCTCCTTTGTCTGCAACTACACTGATTCTTGTCCTGTGTTTAAAGGAGGTACAGAGTGGCTCCCTTTTTTGCAGCAAATTATTGGGAAGTTAACAGAATTCCAATCTGCATTACATGCTGAATAGTTCCATCATTTTAACCTCCTGCCTCTTTGTGGCAGATTCTGTTGTGTTTACTTTTCACAGAATAATACCATGGAACATGAAGATTAACTGCTGAATTCCTCATCAATCCTGTATATTTTGTGAAGATTCAAAATCAAAATTGAACTGTTGTACAATTTTCCTATGAAATTATGTGTGGTAAAAAAATATAAAATACTGAGGGGAACTTGATGTTAATGTTATAACACCTACTACCCAACCACCGGTTATACTGAGCCTGAAAATTTTTGAAACTGGGCCTTAGGAAATTTGGAAAACTGGCCAACAACAAATATTGCTTAATTCGGCATGGTCTTTTAAACAAGTCAAATTGCCAATGCAAAGCCAGGAGGATCCTCTCAAGAAACAAACAAGAGACATAACCGGTGTTGTGGGAACAAGATTGGGAATTTTGAATAGTATTGATTTAGAAGTATTAATGAATAAATTGGCTAACATTTCTTTAGCACTCTGCTGTATCCAGGTTCAATTGTGGATGCAGTCAGTTGCTGCCTCAATTATACGAGAAGTGGAGGAAACCACTTTTCCTACTGAAGTTCGGAGAATAATTTGGAATAATGTTCATGATTTTGAAAAAGAATTCCAATCCTAGTGAAACTACTACCCTAGCATAAGCACAGCAACAGCCTTTGCACTGACCATATGTAGTGTTTCCGTACATTCAATATTCCCTATCACTGCATTAGGGCTAAATCATGATGGAGCTATTCTCTATCCTTTTGAGCATAGAGAATGGGCCTGTCAAATTGGTGAAAAGTAACAAAGTATTAATTTGGAAACTTACATTGTCTGGAAACAACAAGCGTTTATCTGTAGAAGTAATGCAATCAGAGCTCAAGATATTTGCTTAGACATAGATCAGAATGTCTGTAACTTTGAAAGTTATCCAAAGGAGCTATTGGAGTGTATGAGCAATGGATTTGCATGCTTAAGAACTGCTTGTAATTTAGTGTTTGTAAAAATGTAGCAGTGGATTTTAAAAAATCATTCAAATTTTTGTGTTTGTTGTGATTGGTACTATTAGTTTAAATAATGTTAATTTTTTTTAAATGGTTTTACAAAAACAATTGTTTTAATCAATTTTGTTAAACATATTATAATCAATATTGATTTCCTTTAATATTATTTGGAAGTTATTTTATTGATTGATTTGCTTTAATAATTGTTTGAAAGTTATTTTATTGATTTGTATTAATTTTGATTGTTTTATGATTGTGATTTGTTTGAAAATTTGTTTTTCAATTTGTTATGATTTTAATTTGTTTAAAAAATTGTTCTCAATTTGCTGTGAAAATTGTTTTTCAATCAATTTGTTGTGATTATTTTGCTCTATTATCTTTGTGTTTATTTCTTTCCTTTTCCTTTCCTCTTTCCCTCTCTCTCACTGATCCCTAATTTTTCTGTCCCTACTTTCCGGGATATGCTACTGTTGCCCGATGCCCCAAAAAGAACACAAACTAACAGAGTTAGTTTATGTGGTGCTTTATTCAGGGCCCGGGGAACCTGCGGACTAGCGTCCAAAGTCAGGATCCCACAGTTCCCTTTTTCCATCAGGTTTTTATACCTTTTTACAAAATGGTCTACTTGCCAAAGTACACATTCTTCAAGACAATACAGATACATAAATCTTGTAGATATTATTCCTAAATGTTATAAATTCTGTATGCTTGTCTACTCAGAACTATAGGCTACCCCCCTTAATCCCCCTTGCATGTTTTCTCATCACCAGAACCCTTTATTTATTATTATACTTTAGCCTTATCTTGTAAGTTTCTAAATGTTCTATATGCCCTACTGATTCCTTATTGTTTTCACAGTTCTACATGTCCTATACGCCCTACTAATTTCTTTAACTATTGTTTCACAATGTTGGTTTCCAGGGCCTGTCCGAAAACTGCAGTTTTCTAAGCCTTAGCATGACTACTACTATATCTACATTAGTCCTTTTTCTCATTATTTCGGTATCAACTCCCCCCTTTTGAGCATTCTTCAGATTTTCTGCAAGGATGCTCAATTCTTCAAGTTATGGTTTCTATGTAGGATGGTGAGTCTTCCTTTCGAGTTGGCAGGATTACTTCTTTCCGGGTCAGTGCTCTCATAACACGTTGAGTATGAGTTCCTTCTCTGGCAATCATTCCTAAAAGACATCTATACATAATCATGCATACTACAATAATCAATACAATCATTATTACATATTGTACAATTGATGATATCCAACCAGAGACTTGGATTCCTAGGGAGCTAAACAGTGCTCCTACCCAATTATGTTCAGCTTCCTCCTGGACTTCATGCACTTTTGTTTCAATTTGTTCTAATTGACTTATGTCCTTTTCTACTTCTTCTGTGACATTTGGGATATGTATGCAGCAATGATCAACTTTTCCTTGGAGGTAACCACAGACTCCATGTACTTTTAATAAAAGCAAATCTAATGCCATTCTATTTTGGATTGTCATTCTTGTCGTTGCCTGCAACTGTAAATTTAGATCCTTAAATCCTTTCTTTGTAACTGCGGCTAGCCTCTCAGTTTGTCCTAATAATTTGTACAGCATCTCCCGGTTTCTATATGTAGAAATTGGTGCAAACAAGGATTCCAGTACCCATCCAAATTTAACTCCTGATGAGGGTTCATGCCATTCATCTTCATCTCCCAGTCCTAGTTCTTCTGCTACTTCATTTGTTTCCCTCTTTGCTCGTGACTGCATCTCTTTCTGCGTTAATTTAGATTGTTTCCAAAAAGGACATAATGTGGGAACCCCTAAGGTAATTTGTGTTACAGGCTCGTCTAATGGTAAATGTGTTGTCCATTGTCCGTGTCCTGTAATCCATACTAAATTTCCTGGACTCCTGATAGTTGTATCCTTACAGCTCAAAGTTTTACCCTTCTGGTCCTGCGGGAAAGCTCTTCCTGGAATTGTATGGTTAAGTTTTCTACACTCACAACCCCATTTTATAAGCATTCTGACCGGTGCCCAACTAATTTGATTCCCTGGAGTGTCACAGGTGAGAATTTGGGTGCAGTTCCAATTTTCTTTTGTGGCGCTCAAAGTTTTTGTAGAAGTGCTGGTTTGAGATACTTCTGTGTAAGTGGCATTTCTGCTTCCCGTCCATTGGACACACCAATTAACTTGTCCGATATAACTATAATGTTCTAATATGCTGGGGCCCCATACTGTTTTCCAACTGTCCCACGAGGATTCCTGCCGGGACGAGTTCTGGCATATCATTTCATAATAGCTTTCATTTTTAGGTATTCTTTTCTTTTGCCAATGTGGTATAAAACATTCCCACTTAGCAGCATCTTCAGGTTTTACTTTTCCCCCTGCCACTAATTGAATTCCCCAATCCCTAATTTGTCCTAACCTTCCATGGCTAATTAGACAATCCTTATAGGTTAATAATCTTAATGTTTCTCCAACCTTTTCCCATATTTCTTCAATTTCGATTTTATTTCGTAATTTTAATTCACAACTTCCATTCTCACCTCTTTTTATTAGGGGTAGATTTCCTACTGGAATCACTCCCCAAGGGATTGGTTCCCCTGCAGCTTGTGGCAGAGGTAAACATGCTGTTATTTTTGATACGTTTTGTATTTGTCCAAAATCTCGAATTAACCCTACTACTAAGTTTTGTTGTTCCTGGTTTCTCTGTAATGCCAAGCTTGTATCTCTCAATCCATCCCACATATCTACCCGTGCACTGACCGGTATTACCTGCACCGAGTACCCCCTTCGGGTTTTATTCTCTTTTAGAATACCTACATTTATGTCCCCATAATCAAAACTTTCTCTAATCCACACAATGCATGAGAATTGTCCTACCTGATCAGCTTGCATATGAGACATTGTCAATGTGGCGTTACCTCTTTGCTGTTCCATATCCCAAAATGTCACGATTCCTTCTGTAAATACTTCGTCTGTGGTGATTTGTTTCCAGGTTACCTTTACTTCTTTTAATCCAGTTCTCTGGTTGTCAGAAAACAGACAGGTTAAATTTACTCCCGCACCTTCAGGCACCATTACATCTGGCTCCGGAACTGTAATTTTAACAAATGCTTCTCCCACCTGCATTATACAGACTAATGTTAAAAGAACTAAGTCCTTGCCCTGAACACCAGCTTTGTTGCTGACAGAGGCTGTACTTCCCATCTTGACGGGACCTTCTTGATTCGAGTGTAGTGAATCCAGTTTTCGATCCCTTGGACTTTCACTGCCGTGTAGGTAGTCATGATCACCTGGTGAGGACCGTCCCATACTTCTTTCAAGGGTTCCGTATTCCAGTTCTTCACATATACTTGATCTCCTGGCTGTATGTCATGAACAGGATTCTCCAAGGGCAGGGGCCGGTTCCACTGCAATGCTCCTCGCAGCGCTGTAAGGACTTTATTTAGACAAAATGTAACTCAACAGTGCTTGATCTCCTACTAAGTGAGGGTCCCCTTTGTAAGTTGTAGCATGATATGGTTTGCCATACAAAATTTCGTATGGACTTACTCCTATCCTTTCTCTGGGTTTAATCCTGATTCTTAGCAAGGCTAGAGGTAGTGCCTGAGGCCACTGTATCTTTGCTTCCTGACAAATTTTCTTAATCTGCCCTTTTAATGTCTGATTCATCCGTTCTACTTGGCCACTAGATTGTGGTCTCCAGGGCGTATGGAGATTCCAAACTATCCCTAACACTCTGGCTACCTCTTGGACTACTCTAGCTACAAAGTGAGGTCCTCTATCTGAGGACATCCCTAATGGGATTCCAAATCTAGGGATGATTTCCCGTAGTAAAGTTTTAATTACTTCCTTTGCCTGGTTAGTCCTGCATGGGAAGGCTTCTGGCCACCCTGAAAAGGTACACACATACACCAGTAAATAACGGTACCCTTGTGCTTTTGGTAGCTCTGAGAAATCTATTTGCCAATAGTCTCCTGGTTGCGGCCCCACTTGTAACTTTCCTAGTTGTATTTGCCTTCGTGTCACTGGGTTATTTTTAATACAGACTGGACACATGGCATTAATCCGTTTTGCCATTGTTAACATCTGATTGGAAATCACCTTATGTTTTAAAAATTGTACTAATGCGTCTGCTCCCCAATGGCACTTGTTATGTTCGATTTCTAAAATTGTTTTCATTACTTTTGTTGGCAGTACAACCTGACCTTCAGCAGTGACATACCATCCTTTTTCGTTCTTCTGGGCCTGAACAAATTGAGCAAGCTTCTCATCTTCTTGTGTATACCATGGTTTCTGCTCAAGAAAAGAAGTGGCAGGGTTAATTCGCACTGGCAATAAAGCTAATTGTGTCCATACCTCTCGAGCAACCTGTTTGGCAACTCTGTCAGCCAGCTTGTTTCCTTGGAACGCTTTTCCCTCTTCATTTTGATGTCCTTTTACATGCATCACTGCTACTGCCTGAGGTTTATGCACTGCTTCCAATAGTGCTAATATTTGTTCTTTGTGCTTAATTTCTGATCCTTGAGAATTCAACAGTCCTCTTTCTTTCCACAGTGCTCCATGTACATGTATTACTCCAAAGGCATATTTTGAATCAGTCCAAATGTTTTACTCTTTTCCCCTGACTCAGTTCTAAGGCTCTTACCAGAGCTTGTATCTCGGCTTTCTGGGCTGAAGTTCCCGGGGTTAAAGCTCGAGCTTCTATTATTTGTGTCAAAGTCACTACTGCGTATCCCGCATACCTGGTTCCGTTTTCCACAAAGCTGGATCCATCTGTAAACAGTTCCCATTCCGGATTTTCCAAAGGCTCATCTTTCAGGTCTTTCCGGCTGGCATACACCTGTTCAATGATTTCTACACAATCATGTGTCAATTCGCCTCCTTCTTCCTGGCTGCTGCTCCTAAGAAATTCTGCTGGATTGAGATGATTGGTTATTTTTAATTCAATGTCATCCTGTTCTCGGAGGAGTGCCTGATATTGTAACATGCGACTCGACGAGAGCCAATGCCCCCCTTTTTGTTCCAAAACTGCAATGACCATATGGGGAACAAATACTTCCATCCTTTTTCCCAAAGTCAATTTTCTGGCTTCTCGAATTAGAAGCACTGTTGCTGCCACAGCCCTAAGACAACTGGGCCATCCGGCACTTACAGAGTATAGCTGCTTTGAGAAGTACCCCACCGGGCGCTTCCATGAACCCAATTTTTGGGTGAGAACCCCTATTGCCAGTCTCTGTCTCTCATTTACGTATAGTTGAAAAGGTTTTGTGAGATCTGGCAATCCTAGTGCTGGGGCTTCCTTTAAAGCTTGTTTCAAACTCTGAAATGCCTTTTCTTGCATTTGTCCCCACTGAAACACAGGGCCTTTGGCTGCTTCATACAGAGGTTTTGCTTTCAGTCCAAATTCCGGAATCCACAAGCGGCACCACCCTATCATGCCCAAAAAGGATCTTAACTCTTGCGGATTTCGTGGTGTGGGTATGGTGCAAATTGCTTGTACTCGATTGATTCCTAACTTTCGCACCCCTTGTGAAATTTCGCAGCCTAGGTAAATCACTTGGGTTCTTACCAGCTGAGCTTTTTCTTTCGATACTCGGTATCTAGCTTGTCCCAGCATATTAAGTAATTCAATGGTGAGTCTAAGGCAAACATCCTTTTCTGCGGAGGCTATAAAGATATCATCAACATATTGTAGGAGAACATATAAACAAGGTGATTCTTTTACCTGAGTCATCTTCCATTCTTCTAACTCTCGAGCCAATTGATTTCCAAAAATAGTTGGTGAGTTTTTGAATCCTTGTGGTAGACGCGTCCAGGTGAGCTGCTTCTTGCGTCCCGTGTCTGGGTTCTCCCACTCAAAGGCAAAGTATTTCCTACTTTCAAGTGCCAAGGGGATACAGAAAAATGCATCTTTCAAATCAATCACTGTGAACCACTTAAATTTTTCTGACACAGCTGTCAACAATGTATACGGATTAGCTACTACTGGGTGTATATCTTTAGTGATATTATTAATTGCTCTTAAATCTTGAACTAATCTATACTTACCATTTGGCTTTCTAACTGGGAATATCGGAGTATTGAATTCTGACTCACATTCCTGTAAAATTCCTAAGCTAAGAAATTGTTCAATCATGGGTGCTATTCCTATTCGTGCTTCCAATTTCAAAGGATATTGTTTTGCCCTTACTGGGGAGGCTCCTTCTTTCAGTTCTATTACAACCGGTTGTGCCGCTTTTGATTTTCCAGGTACTCCTGTTTCCCATACCCATGGCACCACAGCTTGCTCTATTTCTTGTGGTATTTCTACTGCTTCTACTTCTTTCACTACGAACAGCTTAGCAATATTCTCCTCGGGAAATTCTAATCTTACTCTACCTTTTTCAAATATTATCTTTGCTTCTAACATTGACAATAAATCCCTCCCACATAGTGATTCTGGGCTATTTGGCATATATAAAAATCGATGGTCAAATTCCTTCCCCCCAAATTCTATATCTAATGGCCGCAAAAATGTTCATTCCTCAACTTGTCCCGTAACTCCCACTACTTGAATAGTAGAATCACTTAAAGGTCCTATCTTAGTGTTGACAGCTGAGAATGATGCCCCCGTATCTACTCTAAATTCTAACGGTTCCCCATCTACTTCCATTATTACCTTTAAATCCTGGTCTAGTCAGCTCTGATTCTGGTAATTCCCCATCATAAAGGCCTGGGCGACACCTTGTGAATTTCCCGGGAAAGCACCTGTATTTCCATCCCCACTGGCTACAATTCCTCCCCCAAAACCCATTTTTCATTACTTTGCAAGAAATGTATCAAAGGTGTAATAATGTCAGGATTCAGTGTACCGTTCCTAGGCCATTGCATGCCTTCGGGTTCATATAAAGGCCATACATGATTACAAAAATCAATCAACTTCTTTTTACTTAATTCTTGACCAAAATTCCCCACATTCCAATGTTGTAATATACAGCCCAAAGGTGAATCGTCTGGGATTTTCATCCCGGAACTTGCTAGAGTTTTAAACGTTTTTAAAGGCATCATTACACCTCTTTTTTTCCTTCTTTTTTTTTTTTTTTTTTTTTTTTTTTTAATACACACCACACACAACACTCACACCCTTTCCACAAATCTTGCCTTTCTCGTCGCCGCGAGTGGCAAGTGCTGAACCTGCGCAGTCACTGCTGCGTCTGACGGTCAGCGCCTAGGCTTTTCCACAACCTTAAAGACGTCTGTGACCACTGTGCGGAAACGCCGTTCCGACTTAATAGGCAGGCCCCCCCCGCTTTCCCTTGATAAAAGGAATAAAGCACCTTCGGGCTTACCTCCTGGTCGTCCGTCAGGCGCGGGGTCGGGCACGGGTTGATGTCCTCCCCAGAAATCACCTGGTGCCGGCGTGGAGGGGATCAGCCCACGAACCGCCCCTGCCGCCTCCGGAGTCCCATCTGGGTCGCCAGAAAACTGTTGCCCGATGCCCCAAAAAGAACACAAACTAACAGAGTTAGTTTATGCGGTGCTTTATTCAGGGCCCGGGGAACCTGCGGACTAGCGTCCAAAGTCAGGATCCCACAGTTCCCTTTTTCCATCAGGTTTTTATACCTTTTTACAAAATGGTCTACTTGCCAAAGTACACATTCTTCAAGACAATACAGATACATAAATCTTGTAGATATTATTCCTAAATGTTATAAATTCTGTATGCTTGTCTACTCAGAACTATAGGCTACCCCCCTTAATCCCCCTTGCATGTTTTCTCATCACCAGAACCCTTTATTTATTATTATACTTTAGCCTTATCTTGTAAGTTTCTAAATGTTCTATATGCCCTACTGATTCCTTATTGTTTTCACAGTTCTACATGTCCTATACGCCCTACTAATTTCTTTAACTATTGTTTCACAATGTTGGTTTCCAGGGCCTGTCCGAAAACTGCAGTTTTCTAAGCCTTAGCATGACTACTACTATATCTACATTAGTCCTTTTTCTCATTATTTCGGTATCACTACCAATGACGGGTCCTGAAGATGCTACATCGTCACAACATCACACTGCTGGAGTTCCTCAGCGACGCTCGTTGGTCACGGGGTGGTGTAAGAGTCCATCTAAAAGCCTCTCGTTTGCTCTGCCCAGCGACCCTCACCTGAGGCCTAAGAAGACCCCTCAAACTGCAGTTTAAAGGCGCTGGCCAGGGATGGGAGGAATGCCAAGCCATTGTTCGCAGGTGGTGCCCATCGGACCAGGACTAGTTTCTCAGGAGACTAGTTTACGGATAGTCATGGTGCACTGAACTGTGTTTAGTCAACAAGGCTCCCACAGGTGTGAGAACAATGAACTGGTCAGAGATGGAGTGCCCTGTGTTTGTTTCATCGACAAGGACTCGCTTGGGCTTGTTGTGGGTTTGTTCCCCCCCACGGAACCCAAAGCGTCTCCCCTGTTTGGCCGGTCACCCGACGCCTTGGAAAAGAGTATAATAGACACGCTCAAACTAAAGACCCCCGAGATCTCCCCAGACGGCAACAGACATCTATTGGCTGATTCCACGAGGATCGTCTGCCCGTCTTGGTAGCTATAATCCCAACCCCTTTTCTCTCTCTCTGTCTCTCTTTCTCTCTCTCTCTCCGTCCCTCTATCGCATTTTGTTGGCACTAAATAAAAGTGCATCTTTTGCAAAAGTAAACTGGTTTTGTCCCCTGTTGTGTCTTTTGCGCTTTGAGATCCCTAAAAGAACCTATCAGGACTCTGCATGTGGTGTGGACCCTGACAGCGTGTTGGCCACAAATCCAGTAATGCCCCTTTAAAGCCCAGCTCCTGTTGGCAAAGAGACCTTCCCAATTTTCATGATCCACTGAGGGGTCAAAATAGAGCTTGCTTCCTGGGCCTAGTGGTCCCCCAACAATAGTTGCCCCACCATAGGAATCACAGTATTTGCACTTCCATGCTCCCACATGAGGTTTCCAGCTGCAGTTACATCCCAGATCTGTCTTACTAGATTTGGACCAGAACCTGCTAAAAAGAGTTCGAGTTCCATTCCAGTGTTGCCAGTTCCACTGATAAAGTCCAGTCACAAACACTTTTTCCCACAGATATGCTTCCTGTTCTATTTAGACAATAAGTGCCTCTTTCAGAAGAATGAAGCCGCCATGGAATTCTTTTTTTATCCGAAAATTCTGTTCCATTATGGACCTCACTCAGGGTGCTAACCCACCATTTAGGTTCGACTGGGCTGGCCACCCAAGGCCAGTTTTCAGATCCTCCTGGCCCCCCACAGACCCAGCAATTGCTAAGGTTAAAGGTTTTTTGCTGCTTCTTCTCTTAAAGTTAAAATCTGATTTTTCCCATTCCTGGCCCCACCCTAACTGACAGTATAAAGGTAAGATTATTAAGAGAAATATTCTGATGGTGTTATGTAATTCCCTAACTTAATTTTTACTTTCACGTTGTCTTTTGCACCTGTGGTGAGTGAAGGCACAGAAACAGCTTAACATAAAGAAAACAGTGACAGCAAAGGGCTGGCCCCCCAGCCAGACTGGAGATCCGAGAGGAGAGATGCCCACACAAACTGTTTCAGCAGGCAGTCCGTGGGTGGGCATACTGAGGCTTCCCTCGATGTCGACGCACTTGCTACTGCTCCAGTCCGCCCCTGCGGAGTGTCAGTCGCGGCTTCCCGTCCCTCTCCTCCAGATGAGATGTCCAAATCTCTGGAGCCTCAGGGACCTTGACCTGAGTGTGATGGGTCCACCCATGTTCAGCTGTCTTGACGGCTGTTTCTGTGGTCAGCAGCACCTGGAAAGGATCACGCCACTTCACCACCAGCGGTGCTTTTTTCCACTCCTTAACTAGGATCCAATCTCCTGGCTGGATGTTGTGAACAGCAAAGTCCAAAGGCAGGGTCTGTGCTAGCTGAGCCTCCTGTCGAAGAGATTTCACAACAGACAGCATCCAAGCCACAACATGTCTCAAATACACAATACTTATTTCTACCCCCCCACTAGGTTGAGAATTACAAGGGTAAGGAATTCTAAACATTAATTCAAAGGGAGATCATTGACTATTTTTCCTGGGTCTGGCCCTTACTCTTGCCAAAGCCAGGGGCAGGAGCCGTACCCACGGCATCTTGGTTTTTATTACCAGCTTCAGAAGGTGTTTATTTTTCCATTAATTCTTTTAACCCGACCCGAACTCTGGGGGTGCCAGGGGGTATGCAGGTTCCATTGTATCCCTAAAGCACTCATAACTTCTTGAAGAATTTTTTTTTTTCTGTAAAATGAGTTCCCCTGAGTCTAGTGCTTCCACAATTTCATATTTTGGAATTATTTGTTCCAAAAATACTTTAACAACTGATCCTGTAGTTGTTGAAAAAGTAGAGAATGCTTCTGGCCACCCTGTTAATTGACATACTATTACCAGAAGATATTTAAACCTTGCCACTCGGGGCATTTTAGTAAAATCCACCTGACATCTCTGGAAAGGACGTACAGCCCAAGGCCTCCCTCCCCTGGCAAGTTTCTTTGTAATTTTGTTATTGGTTTTAGCACAAGTCAAACAACCCTCAATAGCTCCTTTTGCCAAGCCAAAAAGACCCACAGCAGCATACATTTTTAGAAAGACTTCTGCCAGCCCTCGAGAGCCCCAATGACTCCATGAAGTTGTTTTAACAATTGTAAGGCCAGAGCTTTTGGGATCCACTGCCTCCCATCCCTTGTAAACCAATTATTTCCTCTTTCTTCTGCCCCACTTTTTAAATTATCTTAAGTTCCTCTGGTGGGAAAGACAGTTTCTCCGACAGCGGTGCAGTTACTGGGAGTAAGGGGAGGATTTTAGAGATTTCTGGCAACAATGCGGCTTTCCGAGCTTCTTTATCTGACAGTCGGTTTTCTATTGCCTCCTCTGAGTACGCTGCCTGATGCCACTTAATGTGGATTATTGCCACCATTTTTGGTAAATTCACCACTTCTAATAGGTGAGAGACTAAGTTCTCATGGGCTAACATCTTTCCCCTACAATTTAATAAACCTCGTTTTCCCACAGTTTCCCAAATGCATGTATCACCCCGTATGCATATTTAGAATCAGTAAAAACATTCACTGTCTTATCCCGGTATAACTCACAGCTCTGATCAGCGCATACAGCTCACCTGTCTGGGCTGACCAGGTGGGGGTAACCTCCCCCCTTTCTTTTAATTGTTTCCTACTCACGGTAGAGTATCCTGTAAAACGCTTCCCGTTTATCACTCTTGACGACCCATCAATGAACACATTCTCTCCCTCAGGCCAGGGAGTATCTCAAATCTTTCCTAGCTCTAGTTTGAAGATCTATAACCTGGATACAATCATGGCTTTTCTCCTGTCTCCCCCTTGGCCATTTAAACAGGAGGCTGGATTAAAATTTTCCCCATCTTTAAATTCTAAATCTTCCTGTTCCATTAAACAAGATTCATACTGTAATAATCGAGCGCTCGTCATCCACTTAGAGGCTCTCTCAGTTAACAAAGCTTTAGTTTGATGTGAAACCTTTACGATCAGATACCCTCCTCTTGTCAGCTTTCGCGCCTCAGCCACTATCAGAGCTGTGGCTGCACAGTTCTGCAGACAATGGGGCCAGCCTCTGGCCACTGGGTCTAACAATTTAGAGAAATAGGCGACAGGTCTTCGTGTCCCTCCATGTTCTTGTACCAAAATTCCTTTAGCATGTCCCAGTTTAACATCCACATGTAGTTGAAATTCTTTTTCTGCATCTGGAAGAGCTAAGACTGGGGCATTAACTAATTTGTCTTTTAATTTTCTGAAGCTTTGCTCTCCTTCCGGTGTCCATACCACGACATTAGGACTGTTTTGGGTTAAGAAGTTATGTAAAGGTCTAGCTATGACAGAAAAATCCTCGATCCAGGCTCTACAGTACCCCACCAACCCTAAAAATTGCCATAGCTCCTTTTTAGTTTGGGGAAATGGTATTTGCAAAATCCCTATTATTCTTTCTGGATCAATACACCGTAACCCCTCAGTCAGAATGTGTCCCAAATATTTGACCTTTTTTCTACTAACTGAGCTTTCTTTTTGGACACCTAAGTCTTTTTTTTTTTTTTTTTTGGCAAGGAAATAAAGCAGTTTTACAGTAGCCTCTTTAACCACCTTTTCTTGCTCTCCCGATAACAGCAAATTATCTACATACTGCAACAGCTTAACTCTTGAGGGTGGAGTAAACTCTCATAACATTTTCTGCAAAGCTTGTCCAAACAAAACCGGTGACTCTGTATTTCCCTGGGGAAGGACTGTCCATATCAACGGTTGTTTTATCATCTTCCCTCCTTCCTCCTGTTCCCATTTAAAGGCAAAATACTGTTTACTATCTTCTGTAATCGGACACCTCCAGAAAGCATCCTTCAAATCCAGTACAGAATAATACCGATGTGAAGAAGGGATCTGATTTAGGATTGTATATGGATCCGGAACTGTGGGATGCCTGGGTTTGACAATTTCAGTTATTATTCTTAAATTTTGCACCATTTTATATGCTCCATCTGGTTTCTTAAGCGGCAGGATAGGGGTATTATAAGGAGACATACATGGCTCCAACAGACCTGCTTTTAGAAGGGACTCAATAACAGGCTGTAACCCCTTCTTTCCCTCCCTTGAAATAGGATATTGCTTTTTTGATACCACTTGTCCCGGTTGCTTTAAAGTAATTTGGAGAGGTTTTATATCTAGTTTTCCATATTTCCCTGGAGCTGCCCACACTTCTGGATTTATTTCAGTATAAGCTTTTTCAGATATTTTACACAAAAATACTACAGTTTTGGACTCCGTGTCACTTCTTACACTACTAATTTGCATTCCCATTCTAGCCATCAGATCTTTTCCCATTAAATTACAATCACAATTAAGAACAGGAATTCATGCAGTTCAAACATGTCCCCCACATCGATTAACAGTGGTTGAATAAAATACACTCGCTCATCCTTTCCGCTCACTCCTTGAATAACCACAGATCTTTTTGACAATTTTCTCCCCCTAGGTATAAAATTTAAGGTGGATCGAGAGGCCCCTGAGTCTACCAAAAAAACCACACCTCCTCTTTATTCGGACTCACCTTAAAAGTTATCAAGGGTTCCTGAATGGTGGGTCCTTGATATAATAGGAGCCCCTGACACCCCTAACAATCCATTTCCATTATCCTCTGGACTTCCTCCTCCTGAGGGTCCAGCTGTTTCTGCGGACACTCATTTTTCCAATGCCCTTCTGCCCTGAAAATAGCACAGTGGTTCCTCCCCAGCCGCGGTTTGGGTTGGCTTTCCCCTGCCGAAGAGGGAATGCCTCTGCCACTTCCCTTTGGCCGACCCCGTCCTCTCTGTCCCGGGGGACCCCTTGGACCCTGAGGTTTATTCCTCCAGGGCTGCAAAAACTCTGCCATCATCTTTTCCTTAGCCTTTGCCTTTTCCTCATCCCTTCTCACATATATCTGCTGTGCTTTTCTAACCAATTCTTCCAGAGGCTTATTTTGCCACTTTTCATCTTTTTGTACTCTTTTTCTTATATTAGGCCAAGCCTTAGTAACAAATTGCACTTTCAGCAATGTGTCAAAGGCTGGCCCCTCAGGATCCATCCCCCCATGTTTCCTCAAGGCAATCGTAATCCTCTCCAACTAATGAGAGGGACTTTTCTGTTTCTCCTGTTCTAAGGACATAGCCTTAGCTACGTTGTTAGCTTTGGGAGCAGCTGACATGATTGCCCTGATTAGATAAGCATGGTAATCACGGAGGCGAGCCAAACTATCCTGGTTATTTGGGTCCCACTGGGGGTCCGCCTGGGGGATAGCATCATCCACCGTAGGTGCATAGGGCACAGCCCCCCCGCTGCCTGTGGACGCCCGTCCCCTCACAGCTGCCGAGCCCCCCGCAAAACCATTCATCTCTCAGATGACCCAAACAAAACTCCCAAAAGAAAATCCCAATCCTGCCATGTATAATCCGCATTTCCCAAATATTCCTTTATTTTTGTTCTTCTTTTCTTTATCACACACCGTATACCAGAGCCTGTGCCTGTCCTGTCACAGTCCAAACACTTCTCCCCCACCCATGCTCCCAGCGAGCACGGCCCGCAGCATCACAGCAGCTGGGCATCCTGCAGCCTCACGGGGGCCAGCGGACACTGCCAGCCCTGCCCGGGGGTGGCGGGGTCAGGCACAGCCCGGCACAGAGCACCGGCAGACCCACAGCCCCCAGCCTGTGTTCTCGGTCCCGGAGCTCCATGCCCGACCCTGCCGCTCATTGCCTCACCCATATCTATCACACACTCCTCTTCAATTCTGTTCTAATGCACAAACACACTCCATCCAGCCGCCGTTGTCGAGACCCTCTCTCGACTCCCGTTTTTGCCCCTCAGGCCATGGACTATCAAGACCCCTTCTCGATTTTCCTTATTGCCCCCCCAGGGCATCTATATAACATGACCTTAATAAGCCCCTTTGACAACTTATACTCTGGCCACACAAAATAACAATATTTTACCATAATTTTCATAGTTACCTCTGATTGAATATACAATCTGTCCCAAGATCCCAGCACTTTCCCCAAGGGACTCTCTGGGGGCCCTTTCCCGGCTTCACCCTTCCAACCCTCCATGGGTGTCCTGTTTCACCTGTGCAACCAACCCTCCATGGATGCCTTCCCAGGTGTATCTGTGCTGCCCTCCGTAGGCTCCCTGTTTCACCTGTGCTGCCCTCCATGGGCACCCTCCCAGGTTTACTCCCCAAGGATCCCATTTTACTCACCGGTGAGATTTTCACTGGTCATTCCCTGCGGACTCTTCACGGACCCCTGGTCCGCCACTCGTCTGTCTCCTGGACAGTCTCGGGAACCCAATCGATCACCCGGGGCCAGCTGGCACCCAGGGGAGCTGATCACCGAAACTGGGTGAGGCACGCCTTCAGCTTCACCCGCTGCCTGCTGCCCTGGACGGTGGAAATATCCCAGATGAGCCCCCAAATTGTAAGGAAAATTAATCCACAAACACCAGAGGTTTATGTCCAAAAAGGAGACAGAGGAGTCCTTTTTGCTTTATTCGAATAAAGGGAGAGGCCATGGGGCATTCCCCTGGGATCTCTCGAATTTTTGGAGGACGCAGCCTCCCTTTTTATCCTAATTTCCCGGCCGCTTTTCCCTCTCTCTTTCCCCATTGGCTGAGGTACTCGAGAGGCACAGACTTCCCGGAACGCCTGACACCTGACATTCCCCTCTAATGTATAACCCTCCCTTTTAATTTTTAATTCTTGTAGAATTCATAGTTTCCTCCCCCCCGCCCGTTGCTTCTTTCATCTTCTGTTACCCAATTTCATTTACCAGCAAACCTACAGTTTGTTTGTAAAGGCAAATCTCTTTTTCCATTCACCAATCTCTCCCATTGTTTCTTTTATCTCTAGGTGCTAACTTTATCTACCAACAGATTTACAATTTATTTGTAAAGACAAATGTAACATTCCTCTCACGAATATTCAAATTCATCCTGTATGTGTAATGTTAAAATATTTTTTAAAATATAGTATTCTTTAAAATAACAGGCCAATAAAGTGTCTTTGTAATAAATAAACTACCTACTTAATTAAATAACACCCAATAAAAACACCTACTGCTAATATACCAGCTACCAGCACCAACCATCTCTAAAAATTGAAAACCACAAATCAAATTATAACTAATAAAAAAAAATAAATTAAAACCACAACTAAAAACACAAGTGCTCTAAAAAACCAAATTCAAAAAATGGCCATAGAAAACAAATCCTAAAATATAAAAAATAATTTATAAAACAGTTTGAAAATACACAATAAGTCTATAAATATAAATAAATAAACAAGTAAATAAATTTAAAAAATATCTCCCAGACAAGTGTACTCTTAATCAAATACCAAACACCCAACCACTATCACCTTTTACTTTATAAATTGTCTCTTATTTTCCTTCATTAAACCTTTTAAAATCAACACAAAAAGAACACATTTTTCACGCCACTCTCTCAGGAGTCGCCACTGAGCAAATTGTTCAGCGTGGTCTCTGGCCGCACTTGTGAAAGGCGCTGTGCTCTGTGGCTCTGCCCAGCAGCTGCCAAGTCCCAGCCTCAGATCTTCCTTCTTTCTTTTTCTTTCTCTCCTGTTTGTCTACCTCACATTTCCGGTTCAATCAAATCCACGTTCAGTCAAATCCGTAGGTTGTGCTCCTATGGTGTCATTTGCACCTTCACTGGGCTCGAGGTGTCTCACCCTGCTGGGTCTCTTCTCATCACCATAGTTCTGGGATTCTGTCAGGGCTGCTCTTTCCTTTTCTTTTTCCCTCTGCTTTGAGATGGAAACGGACTGGAAAATGTCCAGCATGTTATAAATCCATATTATAATATTGGTTTTTTCTGATGCTGAGCAAACCTGGATGTGTTTCAGGAATGCAAAGGGCCAAGGCCTGAGCCCCATGACACAAAGGGGCCATTCTGATTGTGCCAGGCCTCATGGAACCAAGGGGCCAATTGTGCATGGTGGGGCTTCATGGAACCAGAGGTCCACTATGACATTGCAGGACCTCATGGAACAACAGAGACTGTTGTGACTCCTTGGGACCCACGGGATCCGAGGGGACATTGTGGCACTGCAGGGCCTTGTTTAACCAAGAGGCCATTTTAGCATAGCAGGGCCCCATGGAATGAAGGGGACCACAGTGTGAGCCTCCATGAGATGAAGGGTGCATTCTGACACCGTGGAACCAAGGAGACCATTGCTGCACTACAGGGAATTGTAAGAGCCTAAAATGAGGGATATGGGACTCCAGGCGGGCTCTTTTGAATGCTGTTTATTGTATCCAAATAATGCAGCAATTCACGGGCCGTGGGTGACAAGACCCCTTGCCCACAGCCTTTTCAGCCACAGCTGTGGGTTCATCTGAAAGCTTCCTCTAGTTCCAGTTACAATGCATTATATACTTTTCATTACAGAGCATCTTAAAACATGACAACCAATCAATACCTTTACTATTACCTATAGCCTATCACAACTACTAACATTACCATATTCATGTTATTATTTCCAATCACAAAAAGTTAGTATGTTACAGTTTAAGCTAGAAGTTGTTCTTCAGTTTTCCTGCAGTGGAAAATTCTGAGATCTTTTCTCTACTTGCAACATGGCATTTTTGTTTGTGAAAATCTTTTTGCTTGGTAAGAATATCTTTTGTTTGAGGTGGATTTATCCTTTGTTCTTAGTCATAAAAGCCCCTTCCAACTCACTTGCTTTTTGCCTTCTTAGTTACCCAGTAAAACTCGCTCAGCAATTCTTTTCTTCCACATCAAAACTTGCTATCATTTCTATACCTTCTTCAGATTCTACATTCAAAGATCTTTCTGTTATACACACATATGTGTGCGACCTTCCTGTCAGCTCCTTCTCCTTCCCAACAGGGGATCGTGGCACCAAGGAGGCCATTTGGAAGCAGTGTGGCCTCATGGAACCGTGGAGAGCATAGTGACAATGTGTGTCTAACCTAAGGACATTGTGGCACTGCAGGGACTCGTGGAACCAAGGGCACAATGGTGACACTGTGAGCTCCAAGGGACCAAGGGGGCATTCTGGCATTGCAGAACCAAGTGAACATTGTGACGCTGTGTGGTGTCATGGAACCAATGCTCTGTTGTGACATTGCAGAGCCTTATGGAATCATGGAGACCACTGTGACACAACAGGCCTCAGTAACAAAGGGGTCCTTGCGACACTTTGGGCTCCACAGAATCAAGGAGTCCATTGTGACACTGTGGGGCCTTGTCGGGCCGAGGGGCAATTGTGGCACTGTGTGACACTGTTACAAGTGGATGTGAGAGTTTAGAGAAGTCCCTGCCCTTTGTCCAGGCCTCTGGCAGCAGGCAGTGCCTTTATGGAGGTGGCCAGCACTACAAAACACACTCTCCTTTGCAAGTTATTTAGCAATGGCTGATTCCGTGTATTATAGATTGAATTATTTATTTAATAGAAAGAAAACTAACAGATATAAGACATGAAACTAATGCTACACAGGAATAAGGACAAAAAGATACTTCTAGCAGGTATATACATCATTGAGGTTAAAAGTACCTCTTAATGCTACAGCTAGCAAAGAAATAATGCCACTAAGGATTCAATGTATCTTACCATCCAGTTGTTGGTGGGATCTTGCATGGAGCTCCTTTCCCTCAATTCCCAGGGAAGTAACCATGGAATCTGTGTCCAAACTACAGGAAGAAGTCCTTTACACCTTCAGGGTGTGCATGTGGCAGTTTCTGCCTCTGTGATAACTCATTTTCTTTTGCAGTTTATAAAACAGTGTACCTCAGTCAAGA
The DNA here is from genome assembly GCF_029582105.1 of Oenanthe melanoleuca. NCBI lineage: Eukaryota > Metazoa > Chordata > Aves > Passeriformes > Muscicapidae > Oenanthe > Oenanthe melanoleuca. The sequence goes on along the minus strand of NW_026612650.1, from coordinate 5,014,417 downwards.
ATATTTCTTTTATCTTGTCCCACATCTGCTCACCAGAGGAAGATGCTGATTCTTAGCTGAGGCCTGAGCCCTTTTGGCACCAGAGATGGCGCCTTGCTGGGCCTCTCACCTGGGTTATCTCTTTATGCACCGACTGTCTGTGGTAGGCGTGGGTACATGTCCTGCCACAGGCACCACGGAACCAAGGAGACCATTGTGACACTGCAGCCCCATGGAACTGAGGGTTCATGTGACAGTGGGGGACACCATGGAACCAAAGCCTGAATGTGACATCGTGGGCCTTCATGGAATACTGGAGACCACTGTGACACTTCAAGGCCTCGTTGAATTAAGGGCTCTGCAGGACCTTGTGGAAGCAAGGAGACCATTGTGACACTGCAAAGCCTCATGGAAGCAAGGGACAGTTGTTGCACTGTGGGACCCCAAGGAAGCAAAGGGCCAGTGTGACACAGCTGGGCCTTGTGCAGCCACAGGGACGTTGAGATCCTGAGGGGTCCAGTGGATCCAAGGGACCCTTGGGACACTACAGGACTACATGGAATCACAGAGACCATTGTGACACTCTGCAGCCTCATGGAACCAAGGGGCCATTGTGTCACTGTGCAGTCCCATGGAACCAGGGAAACTGTTTTGACAATGCAAGGCATAATGGAAGAAAGGGAACATTGTGACACTGCAGGGCCCCATGAGAAGAAGGGGCCAGTGTCACACTGCAGGACCCCATGGATCTAAGGAAACAGGTAACAGACCTAGTTGGCTTGGCCTGACTGATCCAACTGACTTTGCCATGTCAAGGGTCTCTTCTCATGTGCCCCTGAAACACTGGGGCTCTGGGCTCCCCTTCAAATGCAAAAGAACTCTCCTTCTCTTCAAGGTGCCCATGTCCAAAATAGGATTCTGCTTTAAAAATTCCCAATATTCGGAGATTGCTACTAAACAAATATCGCCATTACAAACAATTTGGCTGCCCTTGGCTTCCTGAGAGTAGCTCCCACGTACCTGCAGACACTGGGGCCATGAGCTGTCCTTGCTATGGAAAAGAACTGTCCTTTCTGCCCAGGCATCTATGGAAAAACTGTTACTTTGTGGGGGTTGGGTTGTTGGACGGTCACTGGACAGACTCATGGGCTTACTATTTTCTGTTCTTCAGGTTTGGAGTTTATTATGAGGGTGTGGGTGTAAGAAAGAGTGTGGAGCATGGAAAGTAAGAGATAAGAGCAAGCAAGTGAGAGAGCTTAGAGATCAGAGGTAAGAGGTAAGAGAGAGTGATTTCCTGCTCACAATAAGTATTCTTCTATAATGAATATTCTAATTTTCCAATTACCAATCTAATACAATATACTAATTTCCTAATATTTGCATGCAACCTATAGGAGCTACTAAATTACCATGTTTTATGGCTTTCTTATCTGTAACTCTTATCTTCAGACCTTTCCTGCCAGGCTTGGGACAGGATGTCTGTTGGTTCTTTGGTATTTGTGGCATTTGGTATTGTCTAAACAAAGGAAGAGGCCTCAAACCTTAACATGACTGTTTTCAGCATCTATATCAAAATATGCTAACATCTCAATTTCATCTATTGTTTCAGAACTACTTGCTTGGCACTTATAAGATTTCTCTATTCCCTCCCCAGCATTACTTCTCCTCCAAAATTCCCAATATGCAAGGGTTTCTCCCAAATGGAAAAAACTGCCAGGACAGAAAGGTCTGTCTTGTCTTGCCTCTGGTGGTCACCTCTAATTCACCCTGAAATACTGGGGCTCTGTGTTTTCCTTCCTATGGGAAAAACTGGCCTTCTCATCCAAGCACTCATGGCTGAAATTGGGATTCTGCCTCAAAAATTCCATATTTCCAATGGTTGCTCCCAGATGAAAGCTGCCAGGACAGATGGGTCTGGCTGGCTGGTTGGCTGGCTGTCCTTGGCCTCCACTGGGTACTGCTCAACTGCCCCTGAGGCACTGGGGCTCCATGCTTGCCTTCCTAAGGAAAAGAACCATCCTTCTCTCCACATGCCCATGGCCAAAATTAGGATTCCACATTCCATATTCTGTATATGCAAGGATTCTTTCCAGGTAAACCTGTTAGGAACGACAGGTCAGGCTTGCCTTGGCCTCTGGTGGCTGCAGTTCATCAGCCCCTGAAACACTGGGGCTCTGTGGCTTCCACCTATGGAGTCCATGGTGACACTGTGGGGCCTTGTGGAACCAAGGACATCACTGTGGCACTGCTGGGCCACACAGTCCCAAGGGCCGGTGTGAAGCAGCAGAGCTTTGTGGAACCAAGAGGCCATTGCTGCATTACAGGGCCTGGTACAGCCAAAGGGCCGTTGTGATCCTGCAAGGCACCGTGGAACCAAGGAGACCATTGTGGCATTGCAAGGCCCCAGGGAATCATGGAGAGCATTGGGGCACTGTGGGGCCTCATGGAGTTAAGGGGACTTGGAATGGGACTGGATGGTTTGGCCTCCTGGGGACGACCTGGCAGGTTCAGCTCATCCTACCATGGCAAGGGCAGCATCTTATCAGCCCCTGGAGCACTGGGGCTCTGGGCTTTCCTTTCTATGGAAAAAAAACATCCCTCTTTCCTGCTGCCCAAGACTGAAACTGGTAATCCCCATAAAATTTTCCCTAAATGCAAGGGTTCTCCCAGCAAAAATCTTCCAGGACAGACAGTTCTGTCTGGCCTTTGCTTCCTGTAGGCAGTCTCTCATTTACCACCAAACACTGGGGCTCTGTGCTTTCCTTCCAGTGGAAAAGAAGTGCCTATCTCACGTGGGGGTGATTGGCCAAAACTGGGATTCTACCTCCAAAATTCCACCTATCCAAGAATTTCATCAAGACAAAAGTAGCAATGAAACATAGGTCTGGCTGCCTTGGCCTCTAGTGATTTTCTAAGATAATGAGAAGAATATTTTAAGTTGCCAACACCTTGGAGAAGGCCCAAATCTCCCAAGGTGGGGTTTGGATGCTGCAATAACATGACCATTTGAAACAGGGGATTTAAGGGTTACATAGAATGAAGAGTATCACATATATAGTACCAGTCACTGTGTGCTTATAAGGAAAGGAATGCATGATGTATAACATATAGTATCAGTCACTGTGTGCTTAAATAGGGAAAGGAATGCACGATAAGAGACCCCTGAAGTATAGGAAAGTGTCCCTCTCCATAAAAGTGCAAAGTCTGCGACCAAGAGACTACAAGCGCATGCGTGGAAAGACAAGGTGAAAAGTTCAACTAAGTGAGGAAGACTTTTACTTCATTGTTTTCTGCCCACAGACTCATTTGAAGACCACCGACTCAATAAACTACGCAGCCGCAATGAATATGCAGCTAATTTCCATACGAAGCGGGGAAACACGCGGGGCAGATAATCAATATGTATAGGCGATTTAGAATATGCATGAACTTCCTAGATAAATAGAAGGTTAGAAGCATGTAAGGTACGCAGGATTTGGGAGGATGCTCTCCCCCTGCGTCCAGCGCTGAATAAAATACATACCTACTCCACAACTTTACGGGTTGTGAAGTCTATTTTCCGTGCTTCATTTGGCACCCCAGATGGGACCTTCCTGTCTGTCTGCAGGACTGAGCTGAGGGCCGGACGACTCCACGGCGCACCCCGGGATTTCCTGGAGGAGACCCCGACCCCGGCTCGCTTACTGCAGTGACAGAAAGGACCACTGGCTGGCGGATGAAACGGTCCGTATTAATTCTGGGGGGTTTGTAAGACATATGCACGCGTGATTGGAGGGCTGTTGATAAATCGCAGGAGACATACTGCGTACAACAAAGTCCCTGGATAGGTCGGGCTTGCAAGCAGCAGGCCGGTGGAGTTACCGGCGAAGGGATACGAACACCAGTGGGGCTGCTCCGTTCCCTTGTCGAGAAGGGAGGAGGGGGACTGGTGAAGGAATTCTCTGACTGATAGAGCAGCCGTGGAGCGACCCTCGAATGCGGGTCGAGTGGATTCCTGCTCCCGTATCATCGGAGCTGAGGTGGTGTGTGTGTGTTGGAGTCTGGACATTGTGAGCAAAGTGAGTGAATGAGTGAGTGAGACGTACCTAGGAGGGGAGTGAGTGTGGGGTATTTGCTTCAGAAAGGCAGAATTGTTGTGTAGTGTGCGGTGTGATGCGAACGGGACTGTAGCTGTGCTGAGAATATAATGATTGTTAGTAAAAAGTATGAATAATAAGTGTGCTGTGTTCGTGCAAGAGCGAGTGTGCTGCGCTGGTACATTGTGTGGTTTGTTTGTGTACTGAGACGAGTGAAAAGGGGTCCCCTTTCCAACGGTTTGGGCGTGATCCTTGGGATTTGTGAACCTAATTGACAGCCAAATAGAGAAAGGAAACAAATTGACTGATCCAGCAGTTGGTATTGTGTGTGTGAAGGGGATTGGAAGGAAGTTCTAAAGTTCAGTAAGGAAAAGTTTAGGTGTAAAGTAGGTAGGGGAAGAAAAGAGAAGAATGGGATCTACACAGAGCACAGAAGTCCCTAAAGCCAGCCCTTTAGGGTGCATTATAACACACTGGAAAGAAGTTGCAGGAACTGGCGGCACTGAAAATAAATCCACCCTAATTAAATATTGTAGCCATTGGTGGCCACTTTATAGACTAGACCACGGAGTAAGGTGGCCACCCACTGGGACTTTAGATTATGATACTCTGCTGCAACTAATGCTGTTTTTAAGAAGAGAGGGCAAATGGACTGAGGTCTCCTACAGTGATATGTTCTTCTCTCTCCGAAACCACCCTGAATGGCAGAGAGACTGTGGGATTAAGGCACCCTCTGACCCTTTAGTTTTAGCCCTTGAGAAGGAAAGGAAAGCAAATAAAGGGAAACTTAAAAGGTGTTGTTCAGCATGTGATATAGGTGAGCGGTGTACCAGATTAGACAAAATGCACAATTTGATATGCAGGAACAGGATATGAGTGACCTATTCATATCTCCTCCTCGAACTCGGGGACAGAGAGATGATGATTCAGAAGGAATACGTACTCCAGCCCATTCTCCTCCCAGAAGCCCTGTGTCTTCTAGGATGAGAAATAAGGTGCTACAACTCCCTTTGTAACAGGCTGTGGGACCAGAAGGAGGGAGACTTCTAGTAAAAGTACCCTTTTCTACTATTGATATAGAAGCATGGGAAAAAGTTGCTAAAAACTACCGTAGTGACCCAATAACTACAGCAAAGCGTTTGCGGTATAATATAAAACAACATAATCCAGATTGGTCTGATATACAATTATTGCTGGATGCATTAACTGAAACAGAAAAGCAATTAGTCCTGAAAACAGCAGGGGATCTAGCAGAGGATTATTATAAGGCCCAGCAAAAGGACGTAAAGGAGTATTTCCCCCTCCAGAATCCACAGTGGGATACAGACAGGACAGCAGAAATGCAAAAGTTAGAAAGCTACCAAGAATGGATAGCAAAAGGGATGGAACGAGCAATACCTAAAACTATAAATTGGTCAGCACTATATGCTGTTAAACAGGGTCCCTCTGAAACACCATCTGAATTTTTGGATCAATTAAGGGATGCAATGTGTCGCAATACATCTCTAGACCCTGAAGCAGAAGTGGGGATTCAACAACTAGTGAATTTATTTTTGGGTCAATCTACGGGGGATATTAGGCGTAAGCTTCAAAAGATAAAAGGGCCTGAGGGAAGGAATTTAGAGAATTTACTAGATGAGGCATGGAGAGTATTTAGCAACAGAGAAGAGGGATATAAGCAGAATGTGAGGAAATTGGTGGCAGTGGTGAGAGAAGAAAGAGGAGGACAAAGTTGTGGGCAGGGTCGACGAGGGGGACAGGGGGCCCACCTCGATTGGGTAAAGATCAGTGCGCGTTTTGTAAAGAGTTGGGGCACTGGAAGAACGAATGCCCTAAACGAAGGAGGGACAAGGAAAAAGACATGATCGCATATGCAAAAGGAAACTGAAGGGGACCGGGAGATTAACCCCCAGCAGATCCCCTGGTTATAACAATGGAGCTGGGGGAGGAGAGAAAGGAAGTAGAGTTTGTAATTGATACAGGAGCGACATATTCAGTATTGAATAAGGCCCTGGTGCCTGTGGGAAAAGATTATGTTACGGTACAAGGAGCTACTGGCCAGTCTGAAAAGGCTTATTTTTGTAGACCTCTAAAATATAAATTTGGGAAACAATGGGGCACTCATAAGTTTTTATACATGCCAAATTCCCCAAAGGCACTCCAGGGAATAGACTTATTGGAACAATTACAAGCGACCATTGTATTTAAGGATGGGGAGATTACTTTGGAGGTAAATGACCAAAAATATATAGAAGTGTTGAGCTTAATATTGACAATCATTGAAATTGAAGAAGAAATTAGAGAAGAAATAATTAGTCAGGTGTTCCCCGGAGTATGGGCTTCCAATGTGCCAGGGAGAGCGAAGAATGCACCTCCTATAATAATTAAACTCAAAGAAGGGAAACAACCAGTTAGTATCAAGCAGTATCCTTTGAGAAAAGAGGACAGGGAAGGAATTAGGCCAGTGATTGAGAACTTTTTACAATTAGGATTACTAAAAGAATGCCAATCTGAGTTTAATACTCCTATTTTACCCGTTCAGAAACCTGATGGTTCATACTGGGTGGTGCAAATTTGCGGGCTGTTAATAAGATAACTGAAGATCTTTATCCAGTAGTGGCAAACCCATATACTTTATTAACATGCTTAACACCAGAGTTTACTTGGTTTACTGTTTTAGACCTGAAAGATGCCTTCTTTTGCCTCCCTCTCCATGAAGCCAGTCAGAAAATTTTTGCATTTGAATGGGAAAATCCTAGAACTGGACGGAGAACTCAACTCACATGGACAGTACTTCCCCAAGGGTTTAAAAGTTCTCCTACTTTGTTTGGAAAGCAGCTTGCCAAGGACTTAGAGGCCTGGGAGGCCCCCCCAGAAGAAGGAAAGCTGCTGCAGTACGTAGATGATCTTCTAATAGCCACTAAGACGGAAGAAGCATGTGTGGCCTGGACGGTGAGTCTCTTAAACTTTTTGGGACTCCAGGGGTATAGAGTATCAAAGAAAAAGGCTCAGGTGGTGAAGCAGAAGGTTATCTACCTGGGATACGAAGTTAGTGATGGACAACGGACCTTAGGGCAACAGCGTAAAGAAACAATATGCCAAACTCCACAACCCCAGACAATAAAGGAACTGCGAACCTTTTTAGGGATGACAGGATGGTGTAGGTTGTGGATCTACAACTATGGGTTGCTTGTTAAACCTCTGTACACGCTTATGGCAAATGGCAGCAGAGATCTCAAGTGGACTAAAGAGGCCACTCAAGCCTTTCATCGATTAAAGGATGCTCTTATGTCAGCCCCAGCCCTAGGACTTCCTGATGTAAGTAAACCATTCTTTTTGTTCTCCCATGAGAAAGAGGGGATTGCCCTGGGAATACTAGCACAGAATCTCGGGCCATACCAAAGGGCAGTTGCTTACTTCTCTAAGCAGCTGGATGCGACGGCCAAAGGATGGCCAGGGTGCCTCAGAGCGGTGGCAGCAGTTGTGATGAATATTCAAGAGGCACGCAAATTCACCCTGGGCCAGAAAATGACTGTACTAGTGTCTCACACAGTATCTGCAGTATTGGAGGTAAAAGGGGGGCACTGGCTTTCCCCACAAAGATTCTTGAAATACCAAGCTATTATGGTGGAACAAGATGATGTGGAAATAGTGGTGACTAATATTGTCAACCCAGCTTCTTTTCTCAGTGGAAATCAAGGAGAACCAGTACACCACGATTGTTTGGAGACTATCGAAGCCACCTACTCCAGCCGACCAGACTTGAAAGACACCCCTTTTGACGATACAGAAACCTGGTTTACTGATGGAAGCAGCTACGTCATCGGTGGGAAGCGATATGCTGGGTATGCAGTTACCACCAGTAAAGAGGTATTAGAATCTGGATCTTTGCCAACAGATACCTCTGCACAGAAGGCTGAGATAGTTGCCCTGATCCGTGCCTTGGAAATGGCAAAAGGGAAGAGAATAAATATATATACAGACTCAAGATATGCATTTGGGGTTGTGCACGCACATGGAGCTCTCTGGAAAGAAAGAGGACTGTTAAATTCACAAGGAAAGAACATAAAACATGCACAAGAAATAATGCGATTATTGGAAGCAGTCCAGATGCCTGAGAAGGTAGCAATTATGCACATTAAGGCACACCAGAAGGTGAGCTCAGAATTGGAAGAAGGAAATGAGCTGGCAGACAGAGAGGCAAAAGAGGCAGCAAAGGGTGAGATAGTAATTGAGGCAACCTTGATTCCAGACGGACAGATATCCCTAGAAGGTAAGCCAATATACGATAAAAAAGATAAGGAATTAATTGAGGATCAGAAGGGAGCATATAATGAGGAAGGATGGGCTGTCACTACAGAAGAGAGACTGGTTATCCCCTCCCACATACTATGGTCCCTAGTTAAAAAGGAACATCAGAAAACACACTGGGGAGCAGATGCTCTATATACCCATCTAATTGAAAAGATTACTGCCAGAAATTTATATACTGTTGTTACCCAGGTTACTCGGCAGTGTGACCTTTGCCTCCAGACTAATCCTAAGAATACCCCTAAACCAAAACTTGGTCAAATTGGAAGAGGCCAGGGGCCTGGGGAGCAGTGGCAAATTGATTTTTCAGAACTTCCAAGAAAACCGGGGTATAGGTACTTGTTGGTGATGACAGATACCTTTTCAAGATGGCCAGAAGCCTTCCCAACTAGAACTGCCAAAGCCCGGGAGGTAACTAGAGTACTGTTACAAGAAATAATACCACACTTTGGAGTTCCAGCCACTATATCCTCAGATAGAGGACCACGCTTTATTTCAAAGATAGTGCAAAAAATTAGTCGTCACTTGGGCATAGATTGGGAACTTCACACCCCATATCATCCTCAGTCCAGTGGCCAAGTAGAGAAAATGTATCATTTAATTAAACAGCAAATTGTGAGGTTAGGACAAGAAGTTAATTTGCCCTGGCCCCAATCACTCCCATTGGCATTGATGCGAATTCGAACTAAGCCAAGGACTAAAGAAAAGTTTTGCAATGCTTTACGGGAGGCCATATGGAGTGCAAAGGGGAACTTCTACCCAAGTTGGAGAGGAGACACTGGCCACCTATATGGTAGCTTTGAGCAAACAGCTCAGAAAAATTGAAAAACATGTGGCTGGAACTCGGGGCAGAGGTTTGGATGGACCAGTGCATAATATACAGCCTGGAGATTATGTATATGTTAAGTCTTTTACAGAAAAAACCCTCGAACCACAGTGGGAAGGACCATTCCAGGTGCTACTCACTACCTTCACTGCAATTAAGATCAAGGAACAGAGTGCTTGGATCCACCATTCTCAGGTGAAGAAAGCTCCAGAAGCTCCTTGGAAAGTAATATCTAGTGATAACGGACTAAAGCTCAAGTTTACACAAACTAAATGAGCATATTACAGTTAGGGGTGTTCGGTGATTCAGGACGTAGAAATTTAATTGTTTTGTTTGTAAATATAATTATATTCCAAGAATTGGAAAGTACCTTTAGCCAGAGCAATGTTGAATGGCCTTGGTCCCAGGCTTTTGTTAAGTCTACCGGATATATGGGGAAGGTACAAAATTTGAACCTGTCAACTGTAGTCATGCATGGAAACCGGGTATATGAATAGCAAGAATGGCAGAAACAAAGGTTGTGGTCACTTCAAGGGACTGTAGGAGAGACCATCAGAATAGGATGTCGAATGATTAATGGAACTACCCATGAGAAACCAGCTCAAATTAGTGTCTCATCTCCCCCTGCAAACAGACATAATGAGATTTGTAACCAACGCAGTGAGCCAGATTGTTGGTATAATTTTACATTAGATAGGACTGTTGAGGTGGTATGCCTTTGGTCTCATAGAGGTCTTGGGCTCTTATTTAAATTTAGAATAAATGCCATAACCGAACCTGTTCAGATTCAGACTCAGAGTACGCCACTCGAACTTAAACTTATGATTTATGAGGTAGGCCCATATATAGTGAGAAATACAGGACAACAGCAATTATTATTCAACCCAGAATGGTCTCTCAAGCATGTTGAATTGCTAATACAAACCAATATTTCAGAGATTCAACCAGCCTGTTCCTCCTTCCTAAAACCATCCCTAGAAGGGTGGACAACATGGTTACAGAAGCAAGTACACTTTAGGGATAGGATGCGAAGAGATTTAACGGGAATGTTTGGAACAGGATTAGGAGTATTGAATGGCATTGACTCTGAAATACTAGCAAATAAGCTAGCAACTGCAACAAATGATTTGACAAAACTGGGACAACCTCTACAATCATCTTTATTGGCATTAGGAAATAGTCAGTGGCAGGTTTCAAAGGTGTTACCAAACTGGGCAAAGACTGAGGACCAGGACCATAAGTTAATAATAGACGCACTTAGCACGGTTCAAGATAATGTGTCTTTAGCTTTCAGCTGTGTACAAGCGCAGTTATGGATCCAATCCACAGCTGCCTTGGCTATAAGAGTGTTCCACCCCGAGGGTCTCTCTAGGCGTGAGACCTCCTCAGAGAGGACATGCAGGTGGTCAGGAGTCTGGCTTCTTTCGGAGTTCCCAGCAAGAAAGCTTCTTGAGACGACCTTGTGTTGTTGCAAGGCTATTTATTTATCTTATCTTTTGAAAGGTTTCAGTCAGCCCGACACAGGTCCGCTCTGCAGAGCGACCATTACAGAACTGCCCCCAGGCGGGCTGTGCCAAATCTTTTATACCTAAAACTACGTATACAATGTTTACAGACCTTTTCCAATGCCATGCAATCTCTTTACAATGTCCAGTTCTTTCCCCATCCAATCTGTGGTTCCCAGGATGCCTCCCCAACATGGATGACATGAAGAAGAAGGAAGAAGAGGCCCACCACACCCAGGTTTCTCCATCTTGACCACATGGCTCTTAATATAAACAATCTAAAAACCTACTTATTCTACATTCTAATATTCTAATTTACACTCTGCTAGCTTTCATGTTTTGCAATTCTTCCCTCAGTGTTGGCAAACTCTCCCAAGGAGCTAAATCCAGCCCCTGCAGCTCTTGGGCACCATTTGGGGGTCTCAGAGGGGTCTGCCATGGGGGTTTTTGCATCCCCAAAGGAGTCAGGGAAATGCCCTGGACTCCTACATCTCCCCCCTCTGTTTGCACCAAAAAGACCTCCCTCATGGTTCGGTCCAAATCTTTCCAGATACAATGAAGAACACAAGGCAAAACAATTAGGAAGACAACAAAGAGAATAACAATCCCCACTAATATATAAAACCCAACTTTCAAGATCTCCCTCCACAAGGGCGAGAGGTCAAAAAAGTCAAGCAAATCATCCATCCATGATCCAGTAGCTTCTCCAAGTTTTGCCATACCCTCTTGTAGTTGTTTTATGTTCTCATGAATTGATTTTGAATGATCGGACAGGTTCATGCAGCACATTCTTTCAAATTCCTCACATCCATGTCCATGAGTCAGCAACAGATAATCAATTGCTGCTCTGTTCTGAAGGGTCGCTCTCCTCACACTGTTGACATCCGTTAACATGTCACTCAGTGCATTGGAGATGGCTTTGGTGTTTTTGCTCAACCAGCAACACAAACGATCCAATTGGGTCAAGGCCACCCCTGATGCTGTTTGGGGAGAGAATATCGCTACTGAAATTCTTTTTGCCTTGTCCCATGTGTAAAAGTTATCATCACAGTTCAGATCGTACTTTTGAATCCCTCTTTTTTCTCTATATTTTAATTTCCTCAAAATTTCCTTATCAGGTGTTAGCAATGTAAGTCTCCCAATGCTGCATGGACCTCCTTTGATGTTTGCAGGGATAGCAGGCCAGATTCTGTCCCCACAAACGAAAAAAATTCCTTGCGCCAATCGCACTGGAACCTGGGAGGATGGTTTGTTCAAAACCCACGTGTTATTACACCATAAACTTACATTCTCATAAACATTTTGGTTTGGAGTGACATCTAATTGTTTTTCTGTCACTTCCGATCCTCTAAACTCTATACAAAAATCCATTCTCATTGAACCAAAGATTTGTAATTCCTCTGGCTCGAAGGGGGCCACAGGGAGAGATTGAACCCATGTATACCATTCATCTATCTCCGGGGTTGCCCATTCTTCCACTGGAACCGCCACCAGACACGTTGAAAACGGTTTTTTCGGTCTGGAGTGTGTCAAACAGATTGTGTCCAACCCCGCTGCCTGTGCTAAACTTTCCCACACATTCTCCCTGGGCTGTATCATAGGTAAATCCACGTCATTGCCTAATACAGTTGACAAAAAAAATCCAACACAATCCCATAGAAACAAACATGATTCCCTTTGAGTCTTTTAATTTTTTTCTGCGTCACTTGAAGAATTCGTGTTGTTGATCTTGGTCTTGTTTTGCGAGTCCCTTTCTTCACTCTCAGGGCTGGCTTCTGCTTGTGCTGGAGCCCGGTACGGTTTGACACATTTCGCAGGCACCCACTTCAGACCTTTATCTGTGGAGACACAAGCAAAACCTTTTCCCCAAGTGATTAGTTGGAAAGGTCCTTCAATTCTACTTGTTTCTAAATTTCTTGCCATAACTAAGGGATTTTCCTTCAGTTTGGCTCTCGTTTCATTCATAAAATGTCTTATGATCGGTGGTGTCGGCTCTGAAAAAGATTAATTCAAAAAATTTAACACATATAAAGCTTTACACAATCACATGTGAGGCGTTGCCTCTGACTCCCCCCTTTTTTGTTTTTCAAGAAGTGTTTTCAAGGAATGATGTGTCCTTTCTATAATTGCCTGTCCTGTGGACAAATGTGGAATGCCAAACGTGTGTTTGACACCCCATTTTTTCAAAAATTTGTCCAGGACTTTTCCAATATAAGTTGGTCCATTATCTGTTTTCACTTCTTGCGGCACACCTAAAGATGCAAATGCCTGTAGGAAATGTCTACACGCATGCTGTGCCGTTTCGCCTGTGTGTAATGATGCGAAGATTGCCCCTGAAAAGGTATCAACAGAAACATGGATATTTTTTAACTTGCCAAAAGGTGGGTACTTGGTGACATCTGTTTGCCATAACTGAAGACTTTGCAATCCCCGTGGGTTAACTGCTCCCATGGAGATTGGCGGCTGTATCATCTGACAATCTGGACAGGTCTGTACTATTTCTTTTGCTTGACTTTTGGAAAGGTGGAAGGATTTCATCAATGCCTGCACATTTTGATGAAAAAATGCATGACTTAGTTTTGCTTGCTGGAAAATGTCTGGTAAAGTTTGCAAGACCGTCATAGTCAATTTATCTGCTTGCGCATTCCCTTCCGCTAAAAATCCTGGGAGGGATGAGTACGCTCTAATATGTGTAATAAAGTATTTTTGTGTCCTGCTTTCCAACATTGTTTTGATGCATGAAAGATAGGAATACAGAAGATCATTACTTGTTTCTCTCAAAAGTGATCCTTCCAACCTTTTTACTATATTTGCTACGTATGCTGAATCTGTGACCAAATTAAGTGGTTGTGGAAATAATTTAAAAACTCTAACTACTGCAGCCAGTTCTACAATTTGTGGTGATCCTTGCACTATTTTCATGTTTGATTCCCACTGTCCCGTAATTGAATTTTGCCATGTAATTGCCGACTTGCCTGTTTTTCCCGAACCATCAGTGAACACTGTGATTCCATCCAATGGTTCTTCACTTACTTTTGATTTTTCCCTAAATCTTAATTTTACTTGTAATACTTTATGACTTGGGTAACTAATTGAACATTTGCCTGTGTAATCTAAAAGTGCAATCGCCAAATCTTGTGACTTTTGAAATGCCCAATCAAAATATTTTTTCTTCAAGGGAAAATATATCATTGAAAAATCCGTCCCCGTCATTGTCATCAACCTTTTTCTCCCTTTTATTATCACTTGAGCTGTCATTTCTATGTCTGTAAGAATTGTCCTTGGAGATCTATAAGGTAAGAAAATCCATTCTATGATTAGAAGAGGGTCTTTTTTACGTTCGTCCCACTGAAAAATCAAACCATATAGCTGCGTTTCTTCTCCCAACACTGCTAAATGGAATGGTAAATGGTCCACATATCGGTGTGCTTGTCTATTTTGTATCATTTCCGCAATTTTTTGCAAGCTTGCTTGCGCTTCTGGTGTGAGAGTCCTGGGAGATTTGATGTCATTGTCTCCTTTCAGAAGATCAAACAAAGATGAGAGATCTTCATTCGTGATTCCCAAGATCGATCTCATCCAGTTGATCTCTCCAAGGAGATGCTGCAAGTCCTGAAGATTGTTGACTTTTGAACTGATTTCCAGTTTTTGAGGTCTTATTGTTTGCTCTGCAATTTTCCATCCAAGATATTTCCAGGGCGCAATTTCTTGAATTTTTGAGGTGCTAATTTCGAGTCCTGCTTTTTGTACTTCTTCAATCACGCAAGCACGAACTTCTTGCAGTTCTTGGTCTGTTAGTGCAGTAATGAGCAAATCATCCATATAGTGAATGATCCTTGCTTTGGGATATTTGTGTCTTGCTGGAGCCAAAGTTTGCGCCACATACCATTGACAAATGGTTGGTGAATTTTTGAGGCCTTGGGGTAAAACAACCCAATGATACCTCTTCATTGGTTCTTCTCTGTTCAAACTTGGGACAGAAAATGCCATGCGGTAAGCATCATCTTTGTGAAGTGGAATACTAAAAAAGCAGTCTTTCAAGTCAATAATGACAAGAGGCCAATTTCTGGGAAGCATTGTGAGTGATGGGAGTCCTTGTTGGAGAGGCCCCATCTCCTCCACTATTTCATTCAGTTGTCTGAGATCATGAAGCAATCTCCATGATCCAGAAGTCTTTTTTCGAATGACAAACACTGGGAAATTCCAGGGGCTGTTTGTCGGTTTTATATGTCCTTTTTGTAACTGTTCTTTCACTAAAATCTTCAATGCACTCAATTTCTTCTTCTCCAAGGCCCACTGATCCACCCAACGAGGCGTATCAGTTTTCCATGTCAATTTCGGAGTGGCGAGTGCCGCAGTGAGCCCTACTAAAAATCCATTGTCAGGTACATGTTCCACTGTGAGAGAAGGTCTCTTCCCCAAAGTGTGAATGGCTTTTGTACTATAAATGGACGAGTAATAGCTGTCTTTTGTGCGGGTCCTGTGAAAATTATTGGGTTTTCACTCTGCAGGCATATAGAACTTCCCCCGATGCCTGTAATTTGACCCAAAGGTACTATCAAGTTCCATTCTCGTGGCCAGAAAATATATGAAATAAGTGTTACGTCAGCTCCAGTATCCACCATCCCTGTGATGGTGATTTTCCTGTTATTTATGTCAAGTCACAAGTAAGAATTGGTTGTTCACGGGTTATGTACTTCAACCATAACGCGTGTACTTCAATATGGTCATTGTAATATGGATGATCCTCACCCATCGCCGGCATTACTTGATGCTCCAATGGATGCGATGGCAGAGCTATTGCTTTTGCTAGTTGAGTGTTCTGTGGAATTGTCAATGGGGGTCGAAGAGCCCTGGCTAAAATTGTCAGCTCTTCGAAACAGTCTGCCGAAACAACAGTGGGATATATTATCAAACCAAAAATGCTGCATCGGTCTCTGCCTATTATCAAAAAGTCTTGTCTCTTTCAACATGGTGCTTTGAATCCCGTAGGTATAGATGCGGATTCTTCATTTAAAAAACAAACTACTTTTGAGACTGACAGGATGTACTGCGTTCCCGGCGGCAGCAAATCCCTGTCACAGGGGATGTCCCTTAGTGCCCTGATGAGGTAGTCAGATTGACGTTCCCCGATAATTGTAGTGTCTGTGCTGTTGTTGCTGCTGTCCCTTGTGTCACCGCCATGACTTCTGTCGTCGCGCGTTGGGGTGCCGCGCTTTTCTTGACGTTTTTTGGCAACGGCAATGGTTTTCCATCCACATCCGTTTGAGAATAACATTCACTTGCCAGATGTTTTCCTTTTCGACATCGAGGGCAAAGCTCCGATGTTTTGGAAGCTTTCGTGGATTGTGGACAATTTCTTTTAAAATGCCCACGTTCTCCGCAATTGTAACATTGTCCTTCAGATGGATTGCTCTTCTTCTTTTGATTTGCAAAAACCTGTGTTTGAAGAACTTCTGTTATTTGTTCTTTGACTATTGATGCTATATGTTGTGGAGTTCCAATTTTTTCACAGGCTTCAACCATTTGTGTCAAAGTCGGATCACCTGGGATAGTACTGATGACTTTTTTACATTCTGGGTTTGCATTTGCAAATGCAAGGGTTCTCAGCAAATGTGGCCTGGCTGATTCTTCTATAATTTGTCTGTCTATAGCTTGAGTGAGTTTGTCAACAAATGCAGAAAAAGGTTCAGATGGTCCTTGTTTGATTTCTGTGTAAATGATATCATGTGTCCCTGCCGGTGAAACTTGAAGAATTGCTTTGCGTGCTGCTTCCTTGACATCCGTTAGCACTTCCTTTGGAAGTCTGGTGGCTTGTTGTGCTGGATTATTGTGAGGAGGGTCCCCTGCTAGTTCTGCCACAGTGAGATTGGCATGCGGACCACCCTGGTATGTGTTTTGCAGCTTCTGCAGAGTTCTTCTCCATTTACTTTCCCACATAAGTCCTTGTGTGTCAGTAAGCATCAATGACACAAGAGATCTTATGTCATATGGAGTCAAGTCACATTCATTGAAAGTGCCTTTTAAAAGTTGTTTAAAATATGAAGATCCCAGTCCATAATCTCTAATTGCCTTGATTAAATCTTTAACTAATTCATGATTTATTTTTTGCCATCTTGGATTTTGTCCTTGTGGATCATAATTCACTGGCATGGCTATTTCACCAGTCCCAATGGCAGGACATTCTCTGCTTCTTGTCAAGCCCATTCTGATATTTGTCCAATCTACTAAAGTGTCTTGTGCTGCAGACATCTGTGTCTCTGCAGGAATTTGTCCACGAAAAGGAATTATTTGTTGAGATTGAGGCCAAGCTACTACCTCATTCATTTTTTGTTCCATAGATATTGTTGGTATTTGTGGTTCTTGTTGCTTTGTTCTTCGCTCTGACTGAAAAATTCGAGAACTTTGTTAAAATTCAGCCCTTTTCTGGAGATGAGGTTCAAAAACTGTTCCCATTTGCTGTAAAATCCCTTCAAAAATGTTTTTCAGAATCACAGTCACAGAGCTTTGAATGTCTCCAGCGCTTGCTGTGCTCATTGGAATTCCTTCTGATGCTGTAATACATAAAGTGTTTTCTGAATCTTCTGCAGAAGCCTGTTGAATTTTGTTTTCAACGTCCGCTTGTTTTTTGTATTTAACTGGAAAATAATCTTGTATTGTTAGTTGTGTGTCACGAGGTGGCGCTTTCGGCCTTGCTTGGAATGGCTCGCTTTGTTGTTGTCGTGGCTGTGGCAACGGCTCGGGCTCCGGCACCTGGACCTGCCCCCCAGGGGCGTGGCCACTCTTCCCTCGGCCACGCCTCCTCCCGGCACGGGCTGGCCCCACCCTGCGTCTCACAGCCTGCCTGCTGTCTGAGCCGCTGCTGTGGTGACTTATTTCTTGCCCTTCCGAGCTGGAATCACTGCTCTCTGAACTAAATTTTGGCCTTCGGACTCGCATGCCGTGATGCCTGTGTCCCTGTTCTGTTCCTGTCACTTCCGTGTTCGGGGATGCTGGCATCTTCAGGCATTGCACTTGCGTGTGTTCCCTACGCTTAGGTCGAACCACGCATGCGTCGCTGGCTGCTCCCGGGTCAGGGTGTCCTTGTGATCCCCCTCCCTGGTGTGACCCGCCCCCCCCGGGCGTGGCTGGCCCCGCCGCCGCCGCTTGTGTGCCGGCCGTCGAGACCTGCCCCGTCCCCGGCACGGGCGGCGCCACCCCCGCGAATCCCGCCGCGCCGATCCCGCCCGGAACCACCTCCCCCCGGCCGCGAGAAATTCCCCCGCCCGCCGCCTGCACGGCTCCCGTGTCGGGGATCGATCCCGCTGCCCCTGGGGGTTGCTCCGCCTGGGTTCCCCATGAGGCGCCACTGACCAACGGGGTTTTTCCACGGACAATGAATCGCGCTGGGGTTTCTATACTCATATCTCCACCCCCCGCCACCGCTGCGCGTGTTCCTGTCCCCCCCGCCCCGCTTTCCAAGATCTGTGGCGTCCCTCTCTGCGAAAGTGGTGACAAAGCCGGTAAAGTGTCGCTGGTGTGAAATCCCGATGGTGTTGCAGTTACTCTGTGTATTCCCGCAACACCAGGAATCAGAGTTATAGTCTGTTCTAGCATTGTGGAAGTATAAGGCACCGTGTGTCCCGTTTCATCTCCCTCCCTTGATCCCCCCACCACTCCCGGGGTAAAATGCAATTGCCTCCCTGCTGGTGGTGAGGTCATTTTTGAGGGACTGAAAAAACAGAAATCTAGATCATCAAAATCCTTTGGAAAAACCTCCATTCTGAGTTTTCCCGATTTAGGGGTAGGTTCAGGTAATTCTAGGAATTTGGGTGAATCTGAGGAATCTAAGATGTCCGAAGACGAACTGGTCTGCTGCTGGCAGACAGTTTGTGTAGACACCAGCTGCTGGCTGGATGTCCCCTTTTCAAGTCCTGAGAGACCCTCTATGGCCTTCAGAGGACTAGAAACCTTTATTTTTTCGGCAGACAATGCCTCTAACATAACTCGCGCTACCGTTAAAAGGTCCCTTGCTTTATTATCTTTCATTGTCGCAGCATGATATACATCTCTGTTCACCTGCTGCCAAAATTCTACTGTAAATATCTGATTTGCCCCAGCTTGAGGGTAATGTATACGAATCCATATCAGCAAATCTCTGAGTTCATCCTCTGTTACTGTAATTGGATGAGAGGAGACCAAAAACTTAAACATGGATAATATTTGGACCTGTTCGTGGCTGAAGGACCCACCCATTGTGTGTGTCTGTGTATCTTAAATCTGAACAGCCTTACCCAAAAGTAAGATTTCCAAACTGAGTCAGAATTCTCCTGGGCGTCCGTCCAGCAGCTGCACAGGGAGAGGAGTTCCCGGGATCCTCCCTTCTGACACAATCTGGAAACTGACTTTTCTGGCACCGGCTCAAGGTCTCTCTTCTGCAGCTCTCTTCAGATGGACTTTCAGGGTTTGGCGTTCGTGTTCACCTTTGTGAACCACGCAGCCAAAACTCACGAGTCCAGAAGTCCAGACGCGCACCCAGGGACGCCAGATGTTCCACCTCGAGGGTCTCTCTAGGCGTGAGACCTCCTCAGAGAGGACATGCAGGTGGTCAGGAGTCTGACTTCTCTCGGAGTTCCCAGCAAGAAAGCTTCTTGAGACGACCTTGTGTTGTTGCAAGGCTATTTATTTATCTTATCTTTTGAAAGGTTTCAGTCAGCCCGACACAGGTCCGCTCTGCAGAGCGACCATTACAGAACTGCCCCCAGGCGGGCTGTGCCAAATCTTTTATACCTAAAACTACGTACACAATGTTTACAGGCCTTTCCAATGCCATGCAATCTCTTTACAATGTCCAGTTCTTTCCCCATCCAATCTGTGGTTCCCAGGATGCCTCCCCAACATGGATGACATGAAGAAGAAGGAAGAAGAGGCCCACCACACCCAGGTTTCTCCATCTTGACCACATGGCCCTTAATATAAACAATCTAAAAACCTACTTATTCTACATTCTAATATTCTAATTTACACTCTGCTAGCTTTCATGTTTTGCAATTCTTCCCTCAGTGTTGGCAAACTCTCCCAAGGAGCTAAATCCAGCCCCTGCAGCTCTTGGGCACCATTTGGGGGTCTCAGAGGGGTCTGCCATGGGGGTTTTTGCATCCCCAAAGGAGTCAGGGAAATGCCCTGGACTCCCACATAAGAGAAGGGAGTGAAGGCACTTTTCCAATTGAGGTCCGAAAAGTTGTTTGGGACAATGCTAATGATTTTGAAAGAAAATTCCAATCCTGGTGGACTTTCATAAATTTCACCTATGATCCTGTTACTAATATGGCCACTACCTTCGTGCTTACCATATGTAATGCCACAGTTTATGTTATTCATCCCATCATTGCATTGGGACTCAATCATGACGGGACGGTGCTGTATCCCTCAGAGCATAGGGCATGGGCCAGGACAGTAAATGGAAATGGCAAACTGTGAATGTAGAATCTTGTGTTACTCGAGAACAACACGGGTTTATCTGTGAAAGCAATACAATTGATGCTCAAGACGTATGCCTTGACACCCAGCAGGGTGTATGCCACTTTGAAATTCATCCAGATGCTGATCAAAAGACTATGCTTATATATACTGGTCAAGGATGTGTATGTTTAAGAACCACTTGTGTTTTTGTGAACATAGACAATGAGAATGTAACTCTGCCTGTTAAGAATAACTCTGATTTCTGTATTTGTAATTTCGTTAAAATTAGGGATGTGATTTTTCATATTTGTCACCAGTTACATCCCCCCAGCTGATAAGGTCTAACTACACGACATACCAGAAACTGTCACCTACGCCCATTGGAATGAACCTTACATTGGTAAAGCAACTGGTAAAACATCAAGACTTAGCAAAAATTTTGGAAGAAATCAAAGAGAGCGGGCAAAAGACTTTAGTCACTGTTCACCATGATGTCCAAGAAATAAATAGAGTCTTACAAAGGGTTAAGCAGGATGCAAGCCGCAATTGGTGGGATGCCCTTTTCGAGTGGTCCTCAACTGCAACTGGAATTGTGAATACATTATGTCATCCAGTAATTGTGTTATTGGTTTTAGTTAGTCTAAGCTTACTGCTGTCTTTTGTACTATTTATTTGGAATTGGAAGATGTTGCAACGAATGGCAATACTAACTTCATTGTCGAGAGTACATGGTAAGGCATTAAGAGATACATATCTTACGGATGGAGAAAAAGAAATCTTGTATTAAGTAAAAGAATTCACTAATTTTCTAGAAAAGGGGGGACTGAAACAGGGGATTTAAGGATTAAAATAGAATGAAGAATATAACATAGTATCAGTCACTGTGTGCTTATAAGGAAAGGAATGCATGATGTACAACATATAGTATCAGTCACTGTGTGCTTAAATAGGGAAAGGAATGCACGGTAAGAGACCCCTGAAGTATAGGAAAGTGTCCCTCTCCATAAAAGTGCAAAGTCTGCGACCAAGAGACTACAAGCGCATGCGTGGAAAGACAAGGTGAAAAGTTCAACGAGTGAGGAAGACTTTTACTTCATTGTTTTCTGCCCACAGACTCATTTGAAGACCACCGACTCAATAAACTACGCAGCCGCAATGAATATGCAGCTAATTTCCATACGAAGCGGGGAAACACGCGGGGCAGATAATCAATATGTATAGGTGATTTAGAATATGCATGTACTTCCTAGATAAATAGAAGGTTAGAAACATGTAAGGTACACAGGATTTGGGAGGATGCTCTCCCCCTGCGTCCAGCGCTGAATAAAATACATACCTACTCCACAACTTTACGGGTTGTGAAGTCTATTTTCCGCGCTTCTGAGGAAGCTTCTCAAGAAGTCAGAAGCAAAGCTCCAAGTTCCTTGGAGCATCAGAGGCCCCACTGAGGGCAGTGTTATATATGTGATTCGAGCTAATAAAATTGTAAGAATATTGGAAAAATTGTGGCATTAAAATTAATCAATAATTGTATTTAATTGCAATAAGGCAAAAAGAGATAAAGGAAATGGTTAAACAAAGAAGAAAAACTCCCCATCCAGATGTTAGGTGGGAGGCAGGATGGGAAGAGTATAGGTATGAAAAACAAGTATCTAGAAATAGGTTTTTGACCTTGACTTGAGCCAAATTGGGATGATTTCAAGCCACTGGACACTGGACTAAGGCCTCTTGTGGGAATATATATTTATTATATAACTCTAAGCTCAGTGCGCCTGCGGTACCTGCGAGGTCAAACAGCGAACACTGAGGAAGACCCAGAGCCTTCATCGGAAACAAGAGCCCGAAAGGAGGAGAGACCCCCGACCACTGGTGACACATGTGCAACACAACACGGTGAGGTAGATTTTAGGAACAGAAACGAGGAGGAGCTTTCTAGAAGATTAGTAAACAGTATATAAGTGAGATTTTAGCTTGACTGATTTGGTGTGGTGTGAGAGGAATGGCCCTGCCCGTACCCCCGGTCGGTTTTGCTCATGCTTTATTCAACTGAACCATTGGACCTCTATTATACTTAAATTGTTGCTAAATTTTGTATTTACTTGAATTTATATAACTCATATACTTTGACTGCATTCATTTATATACAATTGCTATTATTAATAAATTACTGCTAAATTTCAACTTTGTTGTTTGATTAATTGGACAAAATCGAACACATCCAATATCCATTTATAACAACTGCAAGAATGGAGTTTTTCTTTGTTTATTTTAGTCTACAGCTATGTGCTTAAATGTACAAGTTAACGTCTCTACAGCCCCTCTGTGCATTAACTGCCCAGCCAACCTGCTTGAGAGGAAGGATCAGGCCTGCTGTGTTTATGTCAAAGTTATGATAAGTAAATTACAAGCTACCTGTTACCTTTTATTTTTACCAAACAAGAAACCTGCAGCTGAGTGAGAATTGCCACACCAACTACATTTTTTGCTGCCTTAAAGGTGTTTAAATAATTTGTTGTCTTTTCTTGTGGATAATAAGAACACTTTATACAGCATTATTCCTTCACCTAAAGGTCTGTCTGATGGGAACCACTAGTGAAAGTTGTACTTGGTGGTGGAGGTCTGGCTAGGTAGGACATCAGCCACCAGTGCTAATGGTTCTCTGCTGAGAAAATCACTCCAAAAATGTAAATGCTAAAGAAGATGCATTTTAGATAATCTTAGAAAATGAGGGAGGGATAAACAAGGCAGCTGGGACTCTGTGGCATTTTCTGATTTGTGTAGGTCCTGTTCCCCTCTTGTTACCAGCATGTGTGCAAACAGCATTTTGTGCTGATTAGCCTGACGGTTCGAAAGATCAGCTTGGTTTGACGTGGAATGGAGGATGCAATTAGGAAAACAGGACCATATGTTATAAGGACCTTAGCTGGATCATGAGAATGGAGGGAGATGAAAAGTGTGTTCCAAAGTCTCAGTGAAGTGATTTGTTTAGCAAACAGAGGCTGTCAAATCTCGACTGACTAGACAGAAGGGCTGCTGCATGTAGTTATTACTGCAGAGGATTTGCAGAACATGATGAACAAATGGCAGATAATTTCACAAAGCAAAGACAAGTAAGTTAACAAAGTCATCAAGAGTATGCTTGAACTGAAAACAGCATTATCATGGGCACTGGCTCTCTTTAGCTACAGCACTTAGAGTTAATAAATAACACTCATTTAAGAGGAGTGAAAACCTGCAAGATGCAGGTAATTTATAAATGGTTTGGAAAGTGAAGATCAAACTGATCTGAACTGTCCACACCAGTTTTTCTAGTGGGTTTTCTTGCTAAGTTTTCATTCTAAGTTTTTCTTACTCAAGCTATGTGATCCTGCTTGTCAGAAGGCTTCTTCCCTTCCCTTTTCTTGACAACATTTTTGAGAAGTGGAAAAAAAAGTGCCAACGAACTCAAGACCAATGTGGTCAGGCATAGTTAGAAAAACTTGTCTTCAGAATCCATCTGATCTCAAGCCTTTTTGCCCTTGTCTGTATCACCTTGTCATGCCTCTTCTTTCCCCAAAATCAGGGATGGCAGCTGTATGTAGGTGCCTATGTGAACTGCACATCGTGTAAACCTCTGGGCATAACTTCTGCTCTTCTCAGACACTTTTGGTTGAGCTCCACAACTTTTTCTGATTTACAGCACCCAGAACTGGGTGGTTTTCACCATTCTGCAGTTGTGCAGATGATTGTTCCTGTTTAAGCACAAAATTAATTCCTACTGATTTTTTTCTCCTTTATTTTTTTTCAGATAAACTCCATCACTCAAAATCATCTTGATTTTTTTAAAACTTGTTTTCATATTCCAATGTGTTTGCAGTCCCCTTCTGCTTCATCTTAGGTGTAAATTTTATAAATGTGTGCTCTGACCTTCATTGGTCACTAATAAAACTTATCCTTACAGGAAGCTGAGGATGCTGCAGCTCTCTCAGGATCTGCTGCCAGGTCTGACTTGACACTTCAGCCCCTCCTGCCTTCCCTCGCAGTGTGTGTTTGCTGGCAGTTTTTCACTCTCCATCCTAACAAGCTCATTTAAGTTGTGTTAGTGTAAGAAAAGTGCATGAATGTAGCATGAGTCCTTTACTGTGGTATAGGAAAATAGCTGACACAATTGACAATGAAGAAATTTGTCACAATTGTGTCACAGTTCTTGATGAACTTGTGTTGGTTGTTACCCATTTCCCTAATGTCTTCTGGGTACTTGCAACAACTTAACTATTTGTTCTAATTTTTTTTTAGGAGAGGGGTTAAATTGGCTGGCTTGTAAACCTCTGACTCTTCTTTTGTGCTTTTGTTTGGTTTAGGTTTTTGTCTCCCCAGGGCCTTGTGGGTTTTTATGTTTTAAACGTCTTTGACATTTTCCAGTTTTCCTTTTCCTCACTCATTTGCAATGCATTTAAGCTGACAGACTTGAAGTCAGACAGAGCCACTCATGTTGTCTGGTAGCCTGGTTCAAGTCCAGCACGGTGGCCCTATCCCTGGGTCACTCGGTCCATCAGCTCCAGGACACCAATGTGGTGGACAGCAAATGGCGTTTATTGAGGGGTTACAGGGGGTTTTAAGGACAGGGGTCCTTGGGTCATTTCCTCTAGCTCACATCCGGCAAGGGGCGGCCAGGTACAGAGCTGAGGTCAGACCACAAGGTGGAGGTGAAGGGGGTCCCTGGCTGCCCGTACATCCCGAGAATCTTCCGTTCGCAATATCCCTATCTCTCTACATTTCCCCCCTCCCTCATGATTAGTAAAAAATCATATAAAGATTACCTAATATGTACATTCTAAAATTTCATGGGTTAGTAAGATTAGTATAAAATTGTAAATTTGTTAGTAACGAGCACACTTTAAAGCAGCTGTCGGCGTTCGACGAACATAATGTTAACTGCTTCTAAACGCTTTTTGACAAATTGTACTAATTTGTTAAATATACAAGGCCCGAAGATTAGTGTTAGTAGGATTATAATGACCGGGCCGATTAATGTAGAAATCAGGGTGGTGAGCCATGGGGACTGGTTGAACCACGATTCGAACCAGCCCTGTTTAGCTTCTCTGTCCATTTTTCTCTGGTTCAGTCGCTCCCTCAGCTCGGCCATGGAGTTTCTAACAACTCCCGTGTGGTCTGCATAGAAGCAGCATTCCTCCCTCAGGGCGGCACATAGGCCCCCCTGCTGCATGAACAGAAGGTCCAGTCCTCGCCTGTTTTGGAGGACGACTTCTGAGAGTGAGGAAAGGGATGTTTCCAGGGATGAAATGGATTTCTCGATCTTTTGTAAGTCCTCGTCGACTGTCATTTGAAGTTGGGTCAGTCCTTGATGCTGAGTTGCCAGGGACGTGACACCTGTGGCAGCGCCGGTAACTCCTAAGCCAAGGAGCATTGCGATGGTGATGCCTGTTAACACTTCTCACTTGTGGAGCCGGCCTGGTTCCTCGAGCAGGTGGTACACCTCGTCGTCCTGGCGGTACTGGACTCTGGGAACAATGAGAACTTGGACACAAAAGGTTAACATGCTTAGGAATGGGTTGGAAAGGGTGGGTTTGGTTAGGAGATTGCATGGGGAGGAGGTAGACTTTAGCATTTGTGTTTTGTGTTAGGAGCTATGGTTAGCTGTGATCTTTCTTTTGAGTTTACACAGTGAAAGAGCATGCCATCACACTGGTTATTGCAGTGCGAACAGCTGCTTGAATGGGAGCAAGGTGTTCTTCCTTTGCTACATGTCTGATCATGGTTGCGATATTAGACCCAGGTGGCAGTGACCTTAAAATGTCTCTGGTGGCTGAATTACACTGCTGTCGCAGGCAGTCTGCTAGCACAGGTCCCTTTGCTTCTGAGGGCAATGTTGAGCAGTCTAATGCTGCCTGGAGACGGTCCACAAACTGAGTGAAGCTTTCACTCTCACTCTGCTTTATGGTGGACCATGGTGATGGTCTGGCTATAGCTTTAGAGGCAGTACGGATGGCTTCTCGGGCAGCACGGGTGGTAGTCATGACCTCATGGGCTCGCAGTCCCTCTGCCTGTGCCTGTGGGGTAAGCATGGCTGGATCTCTGCCCATCAGCCTCTGTATGCTGGAGCCATGCAGAGGATGGTTTTCCCCAGTTACCAAGGCTAGCTGCTTTGCACAATTATCCTCCCATTCTTGCTTAAAAACGATCATCCCCGCCCCATCAAAGATTAGTCTGCAGGTTTGTTTAATATCAAAGGGAAGCATATCATCGCTTCCAAAAATGCTGTCAATAAGTGTAGAAACCATGGCAGAATTGATTCCTTTATCGGCAATCGCTTTTACAATAGCCTGTACATCCTTCGGATTTACCGGGGAATACGTTCTCTGGTTTCCGCCGGCACCCCCCACTCTGACCGGGAATACTAACTTGGCAGACGGGGCCCACTCAGCACATGCTATTTTAATTTCACGCCAATCTGTAAGGGGGGTTCGATTTGCATCTGGTGTCCCCTTAACCCATGCCGGAGGGTTGTGGTTAGTTGCCCTGTAAGCCGCGGCACCCTTCTTGTAAACCTCCCAGCCGGTATCCGATTCAGTGTCTGACCACCCTTCTGACCGGCTGTCCCAGCTCCGGTCAGAGTCAGAGCCGGAAGTCGACTGACTGGACGTTTCCGGGCTGCTCAGCCTTTTTCTCGGGCTCCGCCCCCGCCCCTTTCCCCGGGGGCCGTACCGTTCCCTCCCCCGGTGCTTCCCCCGCCTCCTGCTGGGGGAGGTCCTTGCCTTACAAGGATCTAATTTGCAAAGAGCTCTGTGATTGGTCTGACGCTCGTTCCCGGGGGACGCCCCTCTGCCCCGCTCCCCCGCGCTTGCGCCGTTCACAACGCCCGTGGCTTCCCCGCCTCCCGCATCATTGCGCAATGCTCGACCACGCGGCTCGGCGCCATTTTCAAAACCGTATGGAGGCGGCTCGGTCTTTTCCGCCGCCTGTATTTCTGATATAATGGCTGCATTTCGCGCCTCATCCGCTAATCCTTGCCACAACTCCCGCGCGCTCCGTCCCCCCTCTCCCGGTGAAGGTGGGTCCCGACCCGGGGGCTGCAAGGGGGGGTCCGGGGTTCCCGCGAGCACCCGCTCGCCCGATTCAAACCCCTCCGCGGTTTGTGTCGCCGCCCCAATCCCCGTTTGCGGCGCGGCAAACAGACATGCTCGGGCAGCTTGCCAGGCTTGCTGCTCTTGCCGGGCGGCTTGCAGCGCCCGCATTACTTTTCCCCACGCTTTAAGCGCTTTTCCTGACCCTGAGGTCATGGTGTCTTCCGCCAAAGCTTTTGTGCATTTATCCCAAATCTCCGGATGGAGAATGTCTACCGGGCCGTCTATAGCCCCAAGCTTAATAAGTCTCGGCACTGCAAGACAGAAATCTTTAAGCTTACAATTCAGACCCCACTGCGTGTAGATCTCACTTACGACCTTCGCGACTTGTTCCATATTCCTCGCGGGTCCAGAGGACGTCTCCTCTCACTGCACTCGCCAGCGGTGCAGTCGCTGGATCTTGGGCAGGCGAAACCCCGAAATCCGGACGATACTTCCCGGGTTTCGGCACCAGTTGTTGTCTGGTAGCCTGGTTCAAGTCCAGCACGGTGGCCCTATCCCTGGGTCACTCGGTCCATCAGCTCCAGGACACCAATGTGGTGGACAGCAAATGGCGTTTATTGAGGGGTTACAGGGGGTTTTAAGGACAGGGGTCCTTGGGTCATTTCCTCTAGCTCACATCCGGCAAGGGGCGGCCAGGTACAGAGCTGAGGTCAGACCACAAGGTGGAGGTGAAGGGGGTCCCTGGCTGCCCGTACATCCCGAGAATCTTCCGTTCGCAATATCCCTATCTCTCTACACACTCATCATAAAAGATTATGTTGTAAAACCTTTTCCAAGTGTGCACAATAGATTTACAAATGTTCTCAAAACCTACATGCTTCATTTTTCAAAACATCAACAAAAAAAACAAACATTGGGAGCAGAGAAACACAAACACTTCAGAGAAAAGATGAAACCCACAGAAGATACTGGTTTGTTGTAGTATTAACCTGCTTATCTTACCAAAGGTTATCAAACACTTTAAAGAGACCTCTTCCCTTTTCTGAGTGATTGTATTTTTTCTCTGGTGATGCTTTCATTCCTCTTACACACAGAGAAATCAGGATTTTTTGTAATTATTGCCTAATTAAAAACAAAACAAAACAATTACCTCTAATAAAATAATGATTCCTACTTGAGGCCATCACCTCTCCCAGCTAATCATTAATCCCAAGGAAATGAGACAGGCTTGATTTTTATTCCTAAAATATATTGCTTATGTAATTTAGAGCTTCCTAGTAACAAATTTCTTGACTGTATTCTTGTCTTCCTGGTTCACCTAAGAAATTGTGCATGAATTTATCCCCATGCAAATTAAAAGAATATTGCAATAAACAAATTTAGGGTGTTACTCAGAAAAGTAAAATAGTCAGAATTTAAACCAGTAATGGAAATAGCAAATTTAATTTTAAGATACGGTTGGGGCTATAACAAAAGGATTTTTCTAAACAGAATGGCTGTCCAAAGGAGGGGGACAAGTTTTGAAAGCACCATGATGAAGCCTTCTATCTGTGTTACTTCATCTTCCAGTTGTGTTTTGTTCATGTATCAGAGTTTGTGAGCAGATCCTCTCAATTTTTTACATTTTTTTAAATTATGTTGATCTTAATTGCTAAGTCATATTAATGTAGATAGCTTTTATAAATTAGTTCTATAACAGTATTGAGAACAGTTAATTCTATAATTAATTGGAGCATTTATCCATCCTTAACCATGTACACCTTCCATCATTTCAACTTCAAAAGTTGCACTTTTCTCTCAGCAGTTTGTTTACACTGGCATAATTGCCTCCATAAACAACAGAGATGTGTTGACAAGGTCCAAGGATTCCCACAAAAATTGGTTTTGCTGCATTCTCAATGCATTTCATATGCTATATTTCTTTTATTATTTTTCTTCTCTACAAAATGATAGCTTTTGGGTTTTTCTGATGCATGTTTGATGATGCTGCCATGGATGTGTGATGGAGCTGATGCCTCCCCCCTGCTCTTCCTCCACGAACAGCAAAGATGTTTGACTACCAAGCCACCGAATGAGGGAAGGAAAGTGTCAGCCAGGATAAACTTCATATTACAACAAGAAGATTGTGAATATGAAATAACATCACAGTTGAATGGAACAGGCTTGCAATGGGGAAACACCTGGTTTTGTGACTCTCAGTTTTAGTCTGAAGCAAAGCATGAATTATCATTGCTAAGCTGTCTTAAAGCAGTATTTCTTGTATATTTTAGAGAAGCGACTTTAAAAGGTGTTGCTGTGTCTGTGACCTCACAGGCAGCTCCCAGGGTGGAGGGCAGGAGGAGCAGCTGTATTCCCTTGGAGTGAACACCCCTGCAGCAGAATTTCCACTTCATTGCTGTTTTGCATGAGCCCCTCTGCAAACTTCTGACCCAAACCACTCTGAAGGTAGAGGAAATTATTCTGTGGGCTTCGCTTTACTTTGCTGCTGAGCCTAGCAGAAAACCAGGAAAGTTTTGCACAGAGGAAGGATGTAGGGGTTTTGGTACATTGAAGCTTACATCATTATATTTGGTTTATTTATTTTGTTGCCTTGAATATCAGGTTAGAAGCAGGTAAGTCGTGCTGTCTGCAGGGCCTCAATGAAAACACCTCAGAGAAATTTTGTTTTGATGGACAGAGTAATTGCTGACTGCTTCAGGCTACTGATGTACCCACACCTAGATCATGAGTGAGGCAGGGGATCTTTGCACAGCACAGTCCCATTTGTAATTAGTCAGTGATGGGGTATTGTTTTCTGCCTTTCTTGTATGTACAGAGTGATTTCTGCCTCCCTGATGACTGTAAACATCATTCTAAGTATTATTTTATGATCCCTGTAGGAATAACAATGTAAACAGCATAATTATGTTCACCTTTGAGGCATATCTTGAAACTTTGTTCTTCCAGAAGAGTGATAACAGAAATGAGTACTGTTGACAAGGTAAACAGAGAGCCACCACAACCTGCTTGTTAGAGACAGCTAATGCTTGAGGGAACTACGCATTCAACACCATGAAAAAATAAATTTAAAATAAAGAGTGTTATATGGTTATCTCAAGATTTATTCATAAATGTATTACTACACAGGAAAAAATACTGAAAGCAAGATATTTTGAGATCTTTCTTCTTCTGAAAGAAGTATGAATACTTACTACTAGTAAACAATATTTCTCTGGGTAATTATTATGAGTCCCATAGATCATATGCATATTTGTGTCTATTTTTGCCCCCATTTTCCCAGCACTGGCAGGGTTCCTCCATGGTTGATCTGTTCTTGAAAGACACTCACTATCTTCAGGCTTCAGCCTGTCTTTGTTTGAACAATGTATAGCAAAGCATCCTGCCTTAGACTCCCAGGTTGTTAGCTCTTCCCAGTGAGGAAACATCAGGAATATTTCCTATCTCTTGGACTCTTCAGTATAACAAAATTAGATACTTTTTCACTGCACGTATTTCCAAAGGTTTTGATACTGAAGATAAACTTGCAGCTTTAGGAGTCATAGAGCATAATTTAAGCATTTGCTTTAGATTTACCTCCATAAAACATATGATCTGAGGTGGGGGGGGGGGGGGGGGGGAGAAAACTATCTACAGTTCTGAGAAAATTCTCTACAGATTTCTCAGTTTCTATACCAAGCCTGGAATTCCAGAGAGATTCTAAATTGTGCTTGTCCATCTGTTCTTCTTTCACGAGGGTGGTGATTTTGAGGATGTTTCTTCCAGGGTTTAGTTCTTACACAGGAAGAAGAGGAGGACAGGTCTGTGCTGCCTCCATTCCTTCTGGGATGCAGTCAGCTCTGCTAATCCAAAAAGGATAATTTGGGTCTGAGAACGTATCTGTTAGAGCACACTGAGTCCCAGGGAATATCAGGAGAGGATAACAGTATTTTATCTCATTTTTTCAAAGTGCCCCACAGCATATGAACTCAAACACTTCTGGAGGGTGGGCTGATCTAACCTGGCCTTCTGAAGAAATTAAATTCAGGCTCTTGGTAAAATAGGAATAAAAATGGGAGGAGGAAAAGGTGGGGGAAAAGACTGAAAGCTAAAACAGTGGCCCCAAACAACATAAGTAGAAACAACCTCAGTTTCCACAAATGACAAGATGAGATACAGCTTTTGCTCATCAGAGACCTGTGATTTTACCTTCATCTCATATAATCATAGGAGTATTTAAACCCTCTTTTTATTTATGCTACGTTATGTCTCTTGCTGCATCATAGTTATTGGCTTGCTTTTGATATAAAATGAAACCAGTTTACTTGAATAATTATCTGAAGCCAGAGTTCTCTCTTTTTTCATATACCAATTTCTAAAAAGAAATGAAAGAAGGAATTAATAACGCTCTTGTTTCCAAGAATAAATCTCATGGACAATTTGCCATCTGAAAAAGTTCCAGTATTTCAGCAATGAAAATATGGTACATATTCACGTTCATAGGAAATATGTACAAGAACCATACAGAAATTTCAAAGGTTACTCTGCTTAATATGTGAAATTAACAGTGAAGATCATTTTTAGTCCCTCTAGCATAAAAGTCTAAAAGCAGTGATGAGAGAAACCCAGGATCTGTAGAAGCTGATTGAAAGTTTCGCTTCCCTACTTTGCTGTTGGAGTGGGATCCACATGTGTAAGCAGTAAGTATTTAAACGTGCATATGACACCAGAGCAGTACAGTGCATGACCTTTTTTTTTTTTCCTTAAATTCTAGAGGGAAGTCATTAATAAGAAAATAGCAGGCTTATGAGATTTCATAAGAGCTACCAAAGGCAATTATCCTCTTGGTAAATTTACAGACAATAAAAATAATCTTTAGGAAAATAATTGAGGACTCTGTGTTGTAAGTACACGTTTATGGTTGATTTTGTGCCACTGCTTTATCTCATCAGAGGAGAGAGCTAATTTTCTGAAAGTATTAATTTATTAAGCATCCATTGGTCTCACTGTACTCTGTTTTCATATCCACACATGCAATCCCAGTGAAGTCAACAGCTTCATCTAGATGTGAAAGATAATTTGATCCCAGTAGTGATTCCAAAGCATAGTAGAAATTAAATAGTTCCAAAGCAAAATAGAAATACTGCTATTTGTCTCTACAGTTTTTAAAGTATAACCAAACTAATGAGAAGGGATGCAGAGTCTAAATTCAGTTTGATTAAAGCTTTAAACACTGATTGGGTCCAGAAGGTAATTTAGAGGCAGGCACAGAGAAGTGTAGTGCTGGTGAAGGCAGAATGAGAAGGAGAAGAAAGCCTCAGGAAAAAGCTGGACTGGTATAATTACATAAGGGTACAGGGTTGATGATATGTGCTGTAAAATGCCTGCATGCAAATAAGCACAGTAACTGCTCAAGCATTCTGTTTTTCAAACAAAAGAAGACACATGGTATGAAATGAGGATTTGTAATTGCACTGTGGGACAGAATTGGGGCGAGGAGTCTCCTCACAAACACAAGGAGCCAGCCCTGGCTGTTAAGCAGCCCTCACCATCATTCATCCATCTCCTGGAAACAAGTGCTTGATTGGCAGCCCTTCCCCCTCGAAGTACTGAGTGAGGAAAATCTATCAGCTCACCTGTTTGCTCAGCTCTGCAAAAGCTGCACGGGGAGAGCCAGGCTGATTTCATCCCCTGCTCTGGGACACAGCAGCTCTGTCTTTGTTTTCAATGGATGGGGCCAATTAGAGCACCCTGGACAAAGGTTTCTCTGCTCTATGCTTACCATGACTTATAAGAGTGGTGTTTTTCTGTATCAGAGATGGGCTGAGGCTTGATATATTTAGGGGAAGTTTAGATGAACAATTCTCCTCTAATAATCGTCTTTAAAAAAACACTGAGGTGAGTCAATCCGGTGGTAATCTTTTACCAGCAAATTTCCTAATTTCTTTGTAGAATTTAAGTGCCTCTTCTTCATTTCCCTATAATTTATCAGACAAAATGGGGCAATTATGAATAAAATGCAATGCAGATTCAATACAAGGAAAAATATTTCTCAGAACTCAAAAATGAAGCTAAAATCTCATAGTGCACTTTTTTTTTTTTTTTGTAATTTAATGAAAAAGAAGTTGCATATATTTTCAGGAAGAAATAAAAATAATGTTAACCAAATAACACTTCTACTTTTTTCTAAAAATACCTATCATTGGCATAAGTTTAGGTGAAGCTATGTAGATGCTATTCATGGTAAAAGGCTGAACTTAAATCCAAATGGGATCCACCTTTCTTTTAGATTCTCCAGATCTGAATGTCCCACTTATTATTCAGAACACACAGGTAGCTGGCCAAGGGGAATATCCAGAGAGGTCTGGGCAGGTCCCCAAGGTGGGAATGCCAAAACAACAGAGGGAGCTGTGGAATGGCTGAAAAATGAGCACCCATGTCCAAAGAAGGGTCCCAAAACATCTTTTTTTTGGGACTATAGACATAGAGTAAAGCAATATCTGCATAAGGTAAAAAATCTCGCCTCCAGCGACTCAGAGGGTTGATAAGTAAAAGTCAGTGAACTGATGCAAATTGAGTCATGGTAATTTTTGATTTTTTTTAATCATTTAACAATGAAACCACAGATCCATGAAGAAATATGTTTCTTCAGCCAAATCTATCTAAACCTAGACTTATTCTTCAGACTTTTTTTTTTTTCCCTGCACTCCTATGTTTTCCTGAGTATTTTTCTATGGGGATGGGAATGCTGGGTATTTCTGGACAGAGCATTTGTCAGTGGTAACTGAAGCCTGGATAATGTTAAATATGGCTCTTTTTTTCCTGATGATTCTTTCCTGAATATTTCACATGGCAAAGATACATGGAAAAAAGGAAGTTGGCCTTGTTGTTAATGTAATTATATGAGAAGAAAGGTAATCAGCTATTTTCATGTACTCTGATAATGAACTACAAGCTGTGAGAAATCTGCTTGCATAATAATAAGAAAGATGCACAATAAACACTGAGTGTGATCAGTTACCCGAGTACATTTGTATCCAATTTAGCATCAAAGAGTGACACGATCCGAATATTTGGTCTGTCTGGAGCCTGGAAGAGAAGTATGAATGAAAGAAACTCAAGTGCATTCTGGCAAATGCTACACTTAATGCATTTGGTTTATAATATAAAGCCTTGGAGGTAATTAGCAAATGAAATCCTGATAGCAAGATGTGCATGACTGCCATTATTGTTAATGTTGAACATGTGCTTAACACCCTGAGCTCTCTACCAAAACTTTATTGAAGTAGTTGCAAAAAGATGTCCAAAATGCTGCAGAGCCTAGAGTAAAATGACTGCTAATGTCAACTAATGTGTGCAATAAAGAGAGCATACTGCTTAGGTGATGTTTTTTCTGATTCTTATCTTTGAAGAATAATTACTAGTCTTGAAGACTCAGTCAGCAGGCACTGCACTACACAGAGCACAACCTGCTCTGTGATATAACTGAATAAAATACCTTCTTATGAGTCAGATTCCTCTAGCCATAAAGCTGGTGAGAGAACAGGCTTCAGTCATTGCTCAGAGCAGAATATTGATGCATTAGTGTCTCTCTACTTTACATGCAATCAAAGTCTAAAATTCATCATCCTTTGAATGCTGCTCAGTGCTGTGGACAAATGTTTAAAAAATCTAGGAATACTGTTGAAGAAGGGCAAAACTAAGAAATGACAGAGCTGGGAGTAAAAAATTTGACATCTCAGGGAAAGGTCAAGAAAATTTTGCAATTATAAATAACCATAGGATGAGACATATTACATACCTGTGTTAATTTGCCTGGCTTTAAAAGGATGTGGGTATGATTTTCTTTCTGATGCCACCTCTTGTTGAAAAATAAATTGTGATTGTCACTGCTTGGACAGTGGCAATTAAACAGTAATTATTCTGCTGCCTTAGGAGTGTCGAAGCTGCTTCCCTGTCCTGCCAGGGGCTCACTGCATCAGCCCTCATCCTCACAGTCCAAACTCCGATGAGCGGCTCTCTGAACCTTGACGTGGTAACCATGGTGAGCAGGCACCTGAGGCAAGTTGCAACCACTATTCTGTATCCTTGAAAACAAAATCCTAGAGAAACTATTTATTAGGTTTTAGTGAAAATACCAAGCAGCAGAAAGAAGTAGGGATAAGGGAAGAATTATAACCAGAATGGCTTTCATAATGGAGCATTCGATATTTGGGAGCATGGGTAAAAAAAGCCCTGGTGGCTGTTTCTATTTACTTTCCCAGAACTTACTATTTCAGAGTTATTCCTTGTGATCAATACCAGTTGCAAGACCCACAGAGTAAATCCAGATGACTGGTGTTCAAAGTCTTGTTAAATGGTTGGGTAGTGTTTTTTTCTGGCTCTTCCTCAGCATGCAAGCCAGGTTCTGCAGGAGCTGCAGCAGGGAGAAGAATGATAAATGCAGAGCAAGGCTTTGCACACTGCTGAATGGGAGAAGGACCAAGGGAAGGCACAGACTGGAATTTGGTAGTGCATGGGTGTAATGATTATGTGCCACAAAGATGTAATTAAATGAAGGACTGTTTAGCGAAGGAATAAAGATATGGAATGTATCTTCACAGAACAAACAGGCAAGGAATTTGCATAAAGTTCACATTCCTGTGAAAATCTTCTTGCTACTTCTGTGCTGCAATGTGCACTAGAGTGAAACAACAGAGAGCAGAATGGTTTGTGAATGCTTTCAGGTCTCACCTCTATGTTTTCGAAAATAGATGCTCTCGTGGAATAGGCTGCATGTCCACCCCATGTGAGGCTACCTGAAAGTTGCCTGAAGTACATAACATGACTCAGTCAAGAAATTTCCAGGTTATAAAGCTGAAGTTCGCTCCAAATGAAAACACTCTAACACAGTTATGGAATCAGCAGTTTCTTTATGCACAACAGGAAGAAATAGTTCTAAGCAAGACAAAGATCTAGAAGATCCTTAACAACTGTTCATTGTCACTAAAGGTGACATGCATATAGAAATTTAAATACTGCTGGAAAAGACTCATCTGAAGCACCCCCCCCATACACACAATGCACACAGACTGAGCTCACAAAGGAAAAATTTACTGAGAGCACAAAGGGACTCTAACTCACATGAGATCAGCACATTTCTTTTAGTTGGGGGATGAATATTTTAATAATGAAAATTCACTCTAAACTTATTCAACACTTCTGTGCTTGTACCTTACTATTCATGGCTTATTAAACTGGTTAAAGTGGTCAACAGGCACTGCAAATGCCTTTACTTTAATGTTGCATGTTACATTAGAAATGGCTGAATAAACTTATCTAAGACATTTAGCTGTGTGAAGTGCAACCCTAAAATTCATGTAAATGGGTTTTTAATAGTGGTTGATATGTTATGACTATGATGTACCATAAATGTTATGCATACTACTTTTGAGGTATTTACACATTGCTATATTCCATCTATGGTACTGATGTGTTTATTAAATTATATAAACAAACATTAAAATAAATGTAACAGTCAAGTGTAAAGTTCCTCCTCAGATCTGCACAGCAGAAACCAGTATGGATATTCCAGTCCTGTTAAGTTTGCAGGGCTCTCACTGAAAGCAGAAAAATCAAAACTACAGTTCAAACAAGCAGTTGAGGTGTTGGGATGTTTATCTGGTTTCTGTTGATGTGGAAATCCAGAATGGCAGATTTGCTTGTTTCCATATGTCTCAATGAAATCAGATAAGATAGAACTTGAATTTTTAAGGCAAATTTTTGATGGATGCAAAATTCCTTCTGCTGGGGCAGGCATTTCAGTAGATCTAGGCTTGTTTATAAATAATATGGGAGCCATATCAATAGTGAAAATTCTATGTTTAAGCTTAAGTTGTCTAACAGTTCCCATAATCAACATATAATTTTCAGTTGTTTGTAACTCCCCACCCTTATGTTTGCTTCTGGCTACATATTTTAAGCCACATTACTTTGATTTAATCTCCTGCTATGAAAGCTTGTTTTTTGTCAGCAGATCCTCTTGTACTAGAGGTGCTTTTTGCTGACTTTGCAATCACAAATTCCCTAAAGGTGAAATCTTAGCAAACTTCTGCATGTGTCCCCCAGCTTTGCAGAGAACTCTTACAGAGCTTTGCATGAAGCATGCATGGTCCATACTTCCACTGCTCCTGCTCAGGGGTGACAGCTTGTTCATATTTCTAGTGGAAGGTGTCCATGGCCTTGGCAGGGTTTGGAACCAGATGATCTTTAAGGTCCTTTCCAGCACAAACCATTCTGTGACTTTCTTTGGACCTCCAGCCACTGGAGCACTCAAAACCCTTTGCATTTGGGGGATTCTGTCACAGCCATCATGGCCTAACAGTGAGCTTTGGGTGTGCCTAGAAGCAAATGAAGCAGCAGCAGCTGCAGCAGCAACAGTGGCGCAGTGGCTGAGATTCATAGACACAACCATGCCAGTGGAGGGAGCGCTGTCAGGCAGAGCCTGCACGCTGGGTGAGGTTCTGGGGGCTCTGGTCACCCCACAAGTAAGGAATGGCAGCGCCTGCCTCAGATACACTCTGAGCAAGTGAGACCAGAGGAGAGTCCTGGAAGGTGCTCATGAGACACTCCTGGCGGAACAGGGCTCTGCTCTCTGGCTGGCAACAGCCTGGTTTGGCTGCTGAGACCGCAGGCGGGACTTGAGGCGGGAGTGAAGAGGCAGCGGGCAGCTCGTGTCTGTGGGGGGCTCGAGGCCGTGTGCCCGGAGCGACACGTGGAAACACACTATGGGGAAGGAGGATGAGCTCCAGCTGGACTGCCTGTGCTGCAAGAACCAGAAGTAATTCAGCCTTGCCAGGGCTTTCCAAATGTGTGTTGATGTTCCCCAGGAAACGAAAAAATTTGGGGAAATGCCTCTGGAGGAGAGGCTTGCTTCTCCAGCACCGTGCTTCCCCAGGAGCCCCAGTGATGTAGGTACAGCTGTCTCCCTTTGGCTCCCTGCACTCCTTTCAGGGCCTCCTTGAGGCTCCATGCCCTTAGCAGAGGTGCGTGGGAAGGGAGAAGGCTGCGAAGAGCAGCTTTGGCATCTGCCTGTGCCTGCAGAGACCAACCCAAGCACCTGCAGCAGGGTGTGCTCCCCCTGTTCAGCACAGGTGTGAGCCGGACCATCTCTGCCCAGCTGAGAGCCCCAAAGTTCTCTCAGAGAGCTGTGAATTCAAAGGCCTTTATTGCACACACTAATGCCATCTCACCTATCTGATGTGTTTTTAACCCTTGGCAAGATGTGTTTGCCTCTTTCTGGCTGGAATCTGCTCTGCTCCAGGGCCAGCAGCGAGCAGGCTGCAAGGGCCAGGAACTGTGGAGAGTGTTTCACTGAGCACTTGGCAGGTCTGGGTGTGTCCTGGGCTGTCTTAGACACCGGGGCACTTTGGGTGAGCTGAGGGCCGCCCCAGGGCCTGTGGCAGCGTGTCCAAGCAGCCCGTTTGTGGGGGTCCAGGGAGTCCCTCTGAACCCTCTGTGGGTGAGAGAACCCCGCTGTCAGACCCCTGAAAGACCCCCAAATAGAGCCAGGGGGGTCAGAGAGCTGGGTCCTGCACCATGGGAACATCTGCCTTCTCTCAGAGAAGAAATGCAACCGTTAAGTGAATCTAGAGTGTGAATTAGATAGTTAGCATGTAGAAAAGGTAGTTTTTAGGATTGTTTATATTAGCAGCCACGAGGCCAAGATGGAGAATTTGGGGTGTGGTGTCTTCTTTCTTCTTCTTCTTCTTGTTCTCCATGTTGGTGAGGGATTCTGGGAATCACAGATTGGTTGGGGACAAAACTAGACATAGTAATAAGATATTATAGTATTGGAAAGATAGTGTAAACTTAGAATACGTAGTTTAAGGTATAAAAGATAAGTCCTGCCTTTCGTGGGCAGACTTCCGTCCTGGACGCGGTGCTGATCAGACTGCTGCTCGCGAGCGTGAACACTGTATCGATAAGAAATAAAAAACAAACCTTGAGACCGGACGATTGTCTCCTGCAGCCTTTCTTCGGCAGCTTCAAGAATACCCTGAGCCTTGAACCACCATCCTATGTCCATCTGAGTGGTCTTGGGCACAAGAGACCCTCTGACAGTGACATCTGGCGTCCCTGGGTGGGCGTCGGCCCCAGACGTCCAGGCTCCTGCTGTGATCTACAAAGGTAGATACAGAAGAGCTCCGATCCAAAAAACTCCCTGAAGAAAGAAGCTACCTGAAGAAAGAGAACTGCAGAGAAGAGACCTTGAACAGCGGCCAGAAACCAGCTGCCAGGCTCATCTCGGACGGGAGGAACCGCGGAATCCCTCTCCCTGTGCATCTGCTGGTCGGAAGCCCAGGAGAAATCCAGTTTGGTCCTGGCATCTCAGTTTTTGGTAAGACTGGTTGAGATCTCAGACACACATAGGAACACACACATAGCAAAATGGGTGGTGCGTTCAGCCATGAACAAGCAAAAATATTGTCCACAATGAAATATATAGCTTCTACACATCCGATTACTTTATCGGAGAGTGAACTCAGAGATTTATTGGTATGGGTGAGACTTAAATACCCTCATGCAGAAACAAGTAAAATATATACGCCAGAATTCTGGGAACAGGTAAATAGAGATATGTTTATTGCACCCACAAAAAAAGATATGAAGGCCAAGGATCTTTTGACAGCAGCTAGAATAATGTTTGAAGTTTTATCTTCAGGAACATTTCAAAAATCCAGTCCTCTGAAAGCTATAGAGGGGTTGTCAGGGACTGGGGAAGAAGTTTCTAATCAACAATCAATAGTAAAGCAAAGCAGTTCAGCTTCAGATAATACAGATTCATCTGATTTACCAAAATATTTAGATCTATCTACATCAACACCAACACCAGAAAAAGTTAAGGCAGAAATTTTTCCAAAGAATTTTGATGATCTGGATTTCTACTTTTATAATCCCTCAAAAGCAATCTCACCACCGGGGGGAAGGTAGTTGCATTCTACTCCAGGAACGGTGGAAGGAGGAGGGAGGGATGGACAGAATGAAACAGGTCGTACTCTACCATATACTTCTGGGATGGCAGAGCAGACAATAATCCCGATTAAGGGTGCAATTGGCAAGGGGAGGCAGTTTTCCACGCCCTCGGGGTGTGAGATAACCGAGCTGGTGCCTGTGACATCATCTCTGGCTTCAGGAACGCGCTCCGCGGTCACGGGGGGTGGGGGAAAGGAAATAGGGACCCCAGTCAGAATCCTAGTGCGCGGGACAGTTTCAAAATACAACGCAGCCGTGCCGGTGGCCAGAGACCAAGGAGAGGGGGGGGGCCACCCCTCGGGAGGGGGCGGAGACAGTTTTACCCATCCGTGGCGCCAGCGCGGCGCCTGGGGCCCCTGAAACTGCGGCGGCGGCTGCGGCGGCGGCTCCATCCCCCGCGTCGGGGCAGGCGGCAGAAGCGGCGGGCGCAGGGACACTCGGGGCTGCAGCGGCTCACCGGCCCGGGGAAGATAAGAGAGACCCAGGATGGGGCCAGCCAGGCCGGTCAGACCCGGAAGTGTCTGATGACGCATGCGTGGTGCGGCCGAAATGCAGGGAGCATGCTCAGGCAGTGTCATGTGGCACGCAGACAGCCGCGAACCCGGAAGTGTCAGGAGAGCAGAAGGGAGACCCACCAAAGGACTCAGCTAGGCGGGCTGTGAGACACAGAATTAGTTCAGAGGGAGAAGGCTCTGGCCCGGAGGGACAGGGACTGAGTGAGGGTGACAGCGATCCTGAAAGCGAGGGAAGTGCAGAGAGCAGGGCAGAGTCCGGTCGCGTCAGTCAGGGGCGTGGCCAGGGGAGGAGTGACCGCGCCTCCGGAGGGCGTACCCGGACACCAGAACCCAAGCCGTCTCCACAGCAACCACAACAACAAACCAAGACGTGTCGACCTAGAGCTACAGCGCCACCTAGCGGCAGAGAAGCAACATTGCAAGACTATTTCCCAGTCAGATATAAAAAACAAACCGATACAGGAAAAAAAGTTCAACCACCTCAACCACCACAGCAAGAAGAAGATACAATATGTATTACAGCTTCAGAAGGCATTCCAACATACACAATAGATCCGGGAAATAGTGAAAGTCCTATGGTTCTTATCCCCAGAGATCTTGTGGATGCTTTTATTCAGCATTTAAAAGGAACAGAATTTCCACAAGCTTCTCAGAAGACTCCTGACAAACAACAGCCCATGCCTCAGCCAGCACCCATGGATCAGAAAATGGATGAAGCAGCATCCCTGTCTTTATCACAACAAATGGTTTCCTATGACAAACAAAGTCCCACAAGGATGCAATTTGCTGAAGGACAAGAAACTGAAGTTGATTGGTCAAATATCAGAATGCAATTATCCAGAAGCAGAGAATATTCTGCAATTGGCACAGGTGATATTGCAATGCCAGTCAATTATGATCCACAGGGACAGAACCCAAGATGGCAAAAGCTAAATCACCAGATAGTGAAAGATTTAATCAAAGCAATCAGAGATTATGGTTTGGGATCTTCATATTTCAAACAACTTTTAAAAGGAGTTTTTACAGAATATGACTTGACTCCACATGATGTGAGATCACTCGTGTCACTGATCCTCACAGACACACAAGTGCTCATCTGGGACAACAGGTGGAGAAGAGCTTTACAAGAGCTGCGAAACAGATATCAAGGAGGAGCAAATGCAAACCTCACAATAGCAGAACTAGCAGGGGATCCTCCAAATGACAATCCAAGACAGCAAGCCACCAGACTTCCAAGAAATGTACTGGCAGACATCAAGGATGCAGCACGTAGAGCAATTCTGCAAGTAGCCCCAGCAGGAACACAAGATGTTGTTTATTCAGAAATAAAGCAAGGAGTGTCTGAACCTTTTCCAGCATTTGTAGATAGACTCACACAGGCAGTGGACAGATAAGTCATGGAAGAAACAGTCAGACCATTCTTGCTGCAAAGCCTTGCATTTGCAAATGCAAATTCAGAATGCAAGAGGATCATCAGTGCTCTTCCTGGTCAGCCAACACTGACAGAAATGGTTGAAGCATGCAGCAAGATTGGGTCTTCACAACACATAGCATCACTAGTCAAAGAACAGGTGACTGAAGCCCTTCAAGCACAGAATGAAAATCTTGAGAGGGTTTTTGCAAATTTTAAAAAGAAAGATAAGTCATCTGAAGGACAATGTTATAATTGTGGAGGAACTGGGCATTTTAAAAGAGCCTGTCCTCATCCAAAAAATACTAACAAGCCATCAGGGCTTTGCCCAAGATGTCGAAGAGGAAGACATCTGGCAAGTGAATGTTATTCTCGAACAGATGTTGATGGAAAACCACTTCCAGTTCCAAAAAACCCCAAGGGGAGTGCGGCAACACCCCACCGCGCAACGACAGAAGTGATGGCGGTGACACAGGGAACAACACCGACTCAAGCACTACAGTTGTCGGGGAGCGTCAATCTGACTCCCTCAGCAGGGCACTAGGGGACATCCCTTGTGACAGAGAGCTATTGACACCGGGAACACAATTTATTTTAGCGGCTTCAAAAATAACTTGTTTTTTAAATGAAGAATCGGCTTCCATACCAACAGGGTTCAAAGCACCTTGTCGGAAGAGACAAGATTTTGTAATTATAGGCAGAGACCGATGCAGCATCTTCGGTTTGATAATATTTCCAACTGTTGTTTCTGCAGACTGTTTCGAGGAGCTGACAATTTTAGCAAGGGCTCTTCGACCACCGTTGACAATTCCCCAAAATACCCAGCTGGCCAAAGCAATAGCTTTGCCATCTCATCCACTGGAACATCAAGTTATGCCAGCAATGGGTGAAGATCATCCATGTTTTAATGATCATGTATGTACAGGTGCATGCCCTGTGGTTGAAACATATAACTCAAGAAAAGCCGATCATCACTTGTGAATTATCACAAAGAGACAGAAAGATAGTAATTTCAGTCATGTTGGACACGGGAGCAGATGTCACACTCATTTCATACATCTTCTGGCCGAGAGACTGGAATTTAATAGTACCTCTGGGCAGGATCACAGGCATCGGAGGAAGTTCGGTATGCCTGCAAAGTGAAGAAGCGGTCATCTTTGAAGGACCCGGAGGAAAGATAGCTCTCACTCGTCCATTCATAGTGCAGAAGCCATTTACAGTCTGGGGAAGGGACCTCCTTTCTCAGTGGAACATGACTATTCAAGTGGATTTTTAGTGGGGCTCACTGCGGCACTCACCACTCCAAAAATGACATGGAAGACTGACACACCTCTTTGGGTGGATCAGTGGGCCTTGGAAAAAAGGAAATTGAGTGCTTTGAAAACCTTGGTGAAAGAGCAATTGCAGAAAGGACACATCAAGCCAACCAACAGCCCATGGAATTTTCCAGTGTTTGTCATTCGGAAGAAAACTTCTGGATCGTGGAGATTGCTTCATGATCTCAGAAGGCTGAATGAAATTCTGGAAGAAATGGGACCTCTGCAGCAAGGACTTCCATCACTCACGATGATTCCCAGAGAGTGGCCTCTTGTGATCATCGATCTCAAGGATTGTTTCTTCACAATACCACTTCATGAAGATGATTGCCTATCGAATGGCGTTCTCTGTTCCAAGTTTGAATAGAGAAGAGCCAATGAAAAGGTATCATTGGACTGTTTTACCACCAGGACTGAAGAACTCACCAACAATTTGTCAGTGGTATGTGGCGCAAGCTTTGGCTCCAGCAAGAAAAAAATATCCTGAAGCAAAAATAATCCATTACATGGATGATTTACTCATTGCAGCATCAACAAAGGAAGAACTGCAACAGGTCCGCGCTTGTGTGACAGAAGAAGTAGAAAAAGCAGGACTTGAAATCAGTGTTTCAAAGATTCAGGAAATTGCGCCTTGGAAATACCTTGGATGGAAGATCACAGAACAGACGATCAAACCACAGAAACTAGAAGTCAGCTCTAGAGTTTGCAATTTACAAGATCTACAGTGACTCATTGGAGAAATTGACTGGATGAGACCAATTTTGGGAATCACCAATGAGGAACTTTCGTCCTTGTTTGATCTCCTGAGAGGAGACAGTGACATCAAATCACCCCGAACTCTTACACCAAAGGCACAAGAAGATTTACAGAAGATTGCGAAAATTATACAGGAAAGACAAGCACACCGATATGTGGACTCTTTATCATTCCATTTGGCAGTGTTGGGAGAAGAAACACAGCTGTATGGTTTGATTTTTCAATGGGATGAAAACAAGAAGGACCCTCTGTTGATTATAGAATGGGTTTTTCTACCTTACAGGCCTCCAAGAACAATTCTTACAACCTTGGAGATGACGACACAGATAATCATGAAGGCAAGAGCAAGGCTGATGACAATGACGGGCAGAGACTTTTCAATAATTTATATACCTTTGAAAAAAGATTATTTTGATTGGGCATTTCAAAAGTCACAAGATTTGGCAATAGCATTGTTAGATTACACAGGTAAATGTTCGATTCATTATCCGAGTCACAGATTGTT
Organism: Oenanthe melanoleuca; assembly: GCF_029582105.1. NCBI lineage: Eukaryota > Metazoa > Chordata > Aves > Passeriformes > Muscicapidae > Oenanthe > Oenanthe melanoleuca. The sequence goes on along the minus strand of NW_026612650.1, from coordinate 4,969,719 downwards.
GAAAGTGATGTTGAAAATTAGAGAGAAACCAAGGGCGAGTGAAGAACCATTGGAGGGGATCACGGTATTCACTGATGGTTCAGGAAAGACAGGAAAGTCAGCAATCACGTGGCAAAATTCAGTTAGAGGAAATTGGGAATCAGATGTACAAATAGTGCAGGGATCACCGCAAATTGTTGAATTGGCTGCAGTGGTCAGAGTTTTTAAATTATTTCAACAACCCTTGAATTTGATTACAGATTCACAATATGTAGCTAATGTGGTCAAGAGATTGGAAGGATCACTTTTGAGAGAGACCAACAACGATATTCTATATTCATATTTATCATGCATGAAAACATTGTTGGAAAGCAGGACAGAAAAATATTTTATTACACATATCAGAGCGCATTCCTCACTTCCAGGATTTTTAGCAGAAGGAAATGCACGAGCAGATAAGCTAACCATGACTGTCTTGCAAACTTTACCAGACATTTTCCAACAAGCAAAGATCAGTCATGCATTTTTCCATCAAAATGCACAAGCATTGATGAAATCCTTCCAACTCTCCAAAACACAAGCTAAAGAGATTGTACAAACGTGCCCTGATTGTCAGATGGTGCAGCCACCAATCTCCATGGGAGCAGTTAACCCACGGGGATTGGAAAGCCTTCAATTACGGCAGGCGGATGTTACAAAGTACCCACTTTTTGGAAAACTGAAAAACATTCATGTTTCAGTTGACACCTTTTCAGGTGCAATTTTTGCCTCCTTGCATACAGGAGAGACGGCACAGCATGCATGTAGACATTTTCTACAGGCATTTGCATCTTTAGGCGTGCCTCAAGAAATCAAAACAGACAACGGTCCAACTTACATAGATAAGGTTTTGGACAAGTTTCTAAAAAGGTGGGGTGTCAAACATACTTTTGGCATTCCTCATTCATCAACAGGACAGGCAATTATAGAGAGAACACATCACACTTTGAAAACGCTCCTTGAAAAACAAAAAAAGGGGGAGCCAGAGGCTACGCCTCACATGCAATTGAACAAAGTGTTGTATGTGTTGAACTTTCTAAATGGTCATTCTCAGAACCGACTCCGCCGATCATAAGACATTTTATGAATGATAAAAGAGCTAAACTAAAGGAAAATCCTTTAGTGATGACAAAAAATTTAGAATCGGGAAAGATTGAGGGACCGTTCAAATTAATCACTTGGGGAAAGGGTTTTGCTTGTGTCTCCACAGATGGAGGACTGAAGTGGGTGCCTGCAAAGTGTGTCAAACCATATCGGGCCCCAACAACAACGCAAGCAGAGACTGATCTCGGGAGTGAAGAACGAAACGCACAGACCGAGTCACAAGCAGGCGATGCGAATTCGTCTTCAGACAAAACGACAAGAACTTAAAGATTTAAAATTCACCATGTTTTTCTATGTAATTTTGTATTCTATCTTTTTATCAGTTATGTTAGGTATCGAAACAAAATTACCAATGATGCAACCAAGGGCAAACGTGTGGGAAAATTTGGCTCACGCAGCGGGGTTGGACACAATCTGTCTGACACATTCCAAACCAGGGAAACCATTTTCAACATGTTTAGTCGGACTGCCTGTGAGAGAATGGCCAATTCCGAAAAACATCCCTCCAAAGGTGTTGCAAGCTATGACAACTCCTGTGGACGGATGGCACGTGTGGGTCAAATTTCTCCATGTGACTTCAGTTGAACCAGAGGAATTGGAGATTCTAGGTTCAACAAGAATGGATTTTTGTATTGAATTCAGTTTTCCAGGAGTGACAAAAAACAAAGCTCTAGATGTTACTCCGAATCATGAGGTTTACAAAAATGGTTCCTTTTGGTGTAATCACACGGTGGTTTCAAGCAAACCATCCTTCCAAGTTCATGCAAAATTGCCACGGGGAATCTTTTTCATTTGTGGGGACAGAATTTGGCCTTCTATCCCTGCAAACATCACTGGAGGTCCATGCAGCATTGGGAGACTTTCGTTGTTATCACCTAATAAGAAAATGTTGACAGAACTGAGAAATAGAGAAAAAAGAGACATCAAACAATACGATCCAAACTGCGATGACAGCTTTTATACATTGAACAAGGCCCAGAGAATTTCTGCAGCTATATTCTCTCCCCAAGTAGCATCGGGGATGGCCTTGACTCAGTTGGATCGTTTGGGTTGCTGGTTGAGCAAAAACACCAAAGCTATCTCTGACGCACTGAGTGACATGTTAACAAATGTCAGCAGTGTGAGAAGAGCAACCCTTCAGAACAGGGCAGCAATTGATTATCTGTTGCTGACTCACGGGCACGGGTGTCTCGAGTTTGAAGGAATGTGTTGTATGAACCTCTCGGACCATTCTAAATCGATTCATGAAGATATTAAACAGTTAAGGCAAGAAGTGGCAAAAATTGGACAATCTACTGGATCTTGGATGGATGGTCTGTTTGACTTTTTTAATCTTTCTTCCTTCTGGAGAGAAATTCTTAAAGTAGGGTTTTTATATATTAGTGGGAATTGCTATTTTCTTTATTCTATTCTTAATTATCTTACCTTGCATTTTTCAATGTATTCGGAAGGCTTTGGACACAACTATAAAAGATGTGTTTTTGGTGCAAACAGAGGGGGGAGATGTGGGGGTCCAGGGAGTCCCTCTGAACCCTCTGTGGGTGAGAGAACCCCCCTGTCAGACCCCTGAAAGACCCCCGAATAGAGCCAGGGGGGTCAGAGAGCTGGGTCCTGCACCATGGGAACATCTGCCTTCTCTCAGAGAAGAAATGCAACCGTTAAGTGAATCTAGAGTGTGAATTAGATAGTTAGCATGTAGAAAAGGTAGTTTTTAGGATTGTTTATATTAGCAGCCACGAGGCCAAGATGGAGAATTTGGGGTGTGGTGTCTTCTTTCTTCTTCTTCTTCTTGTTCTCCATGTTGGTGAGGGATTCTGGGAATCACAGATTGGTTGGGGACAAAACTAGACATAGTAATAAGATATTATAGTATTGGAAAGATAGTGTAAACTTAGAATACGTAGTTTAAGGTATAAAAGATAAGTCCTGCCTTTCGTGGGCAGACTTTCGTCCTGGACGCAGTGCTGATCAGACTGCTGCTCGCGAGCGTGAACACTGTATCGATAAGAAATAAAAAACAAACCTTGAGACCGGACGATTGTCTCCTGCAGCCTTTCTTCGGCAGCTTCAAGAATACCCTGAGCCTTGAACCACCATCCTATGTCCATCTGAGTGGTCTTGGGCACAAGAGACCCTCAGACAGTGACACCTGTTGAGACACGGTGGAGCATGGTGACCGTGGAACCGAGTGGAACGGTGTGGAACAGGGTGTCCATGCAGTCGTTTGTGATACACGGTTACATAGGTGCTGGCGGCGAGGCGGCCACACCAGAGTGCTCAGTGCTCGCGACGGGACAGGACGCAGAGAGCTGAGCTGTGAGGGGGACCCCACAGAGCCAGCTCCTTCGTGCCTGACCTGGAGCTTTTCCCAAGCGCTACTCCTGCGGCTGGCCTCGCGGCCAGACTGTGACACCGCTGACTCGGACCTTTCTGAGGGACCTGTCTCGAAGGTGCCCTCAAGGTCAGACAACGCGATGGCAGGCAGAGTGTTCAGCCTGTTCAAAACCCTTCGGGGAAAAAAGAAGAACGGCACTGCAGCTGCCCCAGCACAGCAGCCTCAAGAGCTGGAGCAGTTGCAGCCACTGCAGGATGGTGAGTGGCAGAGCTGGGCCATAGGGCTGGTGCTCGGAGACACCTTGCCCCAATCCCATCCCATCCCATCCCATCCCATCCCATCCCATCCCATCCCATCCCATCCCATCCCATCCTATCCTCTCTGAACATGCCCACGCACAGGGGCTGGGGCTGCTCTCCCAGCAGCCGTGCTCCATCCCCTGGCCATCTGGCTGTTTCTGGCCGGGCAGCGCAGGGCTGGGCTGTGTTCTCTGCCCTCTCCTGTGGCCACTCAGCTCTGGCTGCACTTGCTCTGTGCCAGATGCAGTAATGGACCGGACACAGGAGCAGGATCCCGCCCGTGGCCGCTTCCGCTGAGCTGTGCAGGTACCTGCGGCCACCCCCACTTGGGCCGGGCCTGCTGTCCCGGCTCGGCCCAGCACCGCGCATGGAGCACAGCATGGAGCGTCCCTCCCTTACCGCCCTTCTTTCTGCTGCAGGTGCTGCGGAGGTTCCTGCACACTCGGCATAGGAAGAGCACGGCCACAGCAACAGAGGACTCAGCCCAGCTCGACTGCAGGCCCAGCGAGACGCAGGCAGAGCCGGGTGCCAGCACAGAGTCTTCTGCAGGCGCAGCAGACTCTGCCATGGCAACGGCTGAGGGCAGCACCAAGGCTGGCACGGCCCAGGCTGAGAGCGTGGCCAGCACAGACACCCTCACAGGGAGCATCTCAGACACCGACTCCATGCCCAGCCAGACTGACACTCCTGCTCCCACTCAGGACTTTTCCCAAGAGGAGGGTGCTTTTTCTCCACAGCAGGTAGGCACCCTGGGGCCAGAGCTGAAGGCCTGCCAGGATCGTGTGGTGTTAGAGCTATCTGGGCTTCCCTCTGGCTAGCTCAGTACTAGAAGGAAGCCCAGAGCCCTGCAGGAACGAGGAAAAAGAACAAAAGAGGCTCCTTCCCACGAAGGGGATTCTCAGCTTTATTCCAGATGGCTTCCAGGGAGAAAGAGGAAATAGGAATGCCCGGCTGTGATCTTTAAACCCCCCGCCAGGGGTGGAGGGAAACCAGACCCAAGCCAGTCAGCTTATGGCCAAGGGGAAGGGGAGGGGAAAGGACTGAACCACAAGATGGGCTATAGGGGAAGTCAGGGAGATACCATTCTCAGTGCTACACTAACCAAGTAAATGAAATACAACAGTGTGGCCCCTCAAGCCACGTCCGCTGTGCCCCCTCAGCCTTTGAGGCCAGCACAATGCAAGAGCTTCTTGGGGGAAGCTGGGGACGTCGCTCCCATGGACAGCACTCCAAGTTCTTTTCGTGCCCCCTCCAGGTGCCAGCCATCGTGAGGGACATTCACCAGAGACTCATGTACTGTGTCACCGTGGATGCCGGGCTGCAAAATGTCCTTGTGACACTGGCTGAAAAACACCCTTTTCAAGTGGTGATGAGTCTCCTGTGCTGTGCCCCATCGTGTGACGGGTACGGGGCACAAATGCCTTGGCAGCTCAGGGCTCACCAGCCTGTAGGGCCATCGCCCTGTACAGCCTGAGCACTGGGGTCAGGCATAGAGCTCCGGGGCCCTCGGGCCCCCCTGTTTGCTGAGCCTGCTGCCATGCTCCCTCCCTGCCCCTCAGGGCACCGGGATTCTGTCACCTGGCCCCACTCAGCTGCACAGGGCTGGTACTGATGCACAGCTCTGCTCCCACAGAGCTGCCGCCCTGATGTGGAGAACCATCGGCTCGTCGGGACAGGTGGTGCAGGAGGTGCTTGCAGCACTGCTCTCTGTGATGGAGTCCAGCATGTTCTTCTCCAGAGAGGACAACGAGGCCGTCTTTGCCCTGGCTGTGAGTTTCTGCCACTGGCCTTTGCTCACCCTCCAGGTCCCCTCTCCAGCAACTCTCCATGCTCTCCCCAGCGCCCTGCAGCTCCCAGCCTCGGGCGCTGGGCTGGAAGCTGGGCTAGGGATAGGCTCAGGAGCAGCAGGCCGGGTGCTCCCCCTGCGTCTCCCCTTGGGCCCTGCCACAGGGACACCTCAGCACTGAGCGCTGCCTCGGGGCGCTTTGTCCTTTGCAGGCAACTGTGGTGCTGTGGGTGACTGTCCACGTGCGCGAGTGGCACACTGCAGTACTCCTTCATTCGGCCCGCCTGTTCGTGGCTCTGCTCTTCCAAATTTTCAGCAGCACAGAGCAGATGCCACAGGCCGTTAAGAACGTGTGGACAGCGTGCCGGGAGGAGCACCACCTTCCCAGCAACCGCAGCAGGTGCCAGTCGCCCTGTCCTTCCCACGCCCTTGTGGCCAGGGCCAGAGCTCCCAGCGTGACCTGGCCTTTGCTCTGCACACAGGTTTGCAGTGCAGACCATGAAGGCTCTGCTCTGCCGCCTGGGCCGCGATGAAATGCTGGTGGCTCTGGAGCGCAAGTGGGTCTGGGACAACTTGCTCTGTGCCGACACCAAGCACTGTGCAGTGGGGATGCTGGCCAGGTGAGACCCCCTTCTCCCCGCTGCCAGCTTTGGTGCCCTGAGTCCAGAGTGCCCCACACAGTCCCCATGGTTGTGGCCAGAGGGCCTTGGTACGAAGGGATGTCCGAGCAGACTGGAAAAGGCTGGAAGAGGAGGGGCCCAGGTCCCCTCGCAGGGTGCTGGGCAAAGATCACACACCTCTGCGAGTCAGTCCTTGCAGAGCTTTGCCCGCCCGGCTCAGAACCTTGGTGCCTTTGTCCCCCTGCCAGGGAGATGCGCCATGGCTTGAGCCCCTTGTGTTCCTGCATCGCCACACACCTGCTCAACCTGCCCATCTGGGGGCAGCCTCGCTGGGATCTGCCGGCGCTGGCGTTCTTTGTGGAGGTGAGCCTGAGGGCCGGCAGCTTGGCCCTGCCCAGCGCCGCAGCCAGGGCAGCCACAGCCTGCGCCCCACACGGGGGCTGCTCCCTTCGCTGGGCCGCGTGGGCTCTTGGCCGGGCTCCTCTGGCCCCGAGCCAGTGCCCACGGAGCCCCGGCCCAGCCGGGCCTCGGGGCTGTGCGGGCTGGGGAGGCCAGGGCTGGGCACAGGGAGCAGAGCTTAAGGGCACAGCCCACGCTGAGCCTTCCCTCCTGGCGCTCTCTGCAGCAGCTGCAGGACAAGAACTAAGAGGCAGAAGATTCAGTGTCCTTTGGCAGCCTCCACTTGCCATTGAAGATGGGACCAGCTGTAGAGCAGACCGGACCAGCTGGAGATCCAGGCACAGCTCTTGCTTGTCACAACTGAAACTGTGGCAAGCTCCAGGAGCTCCTGCCATCTCCCTCCCTGCTGGCACCTCCCTCCCTCCATTCCTCAGTCCCTGCCAATGCCCAGTGTTGCTTCCCAGCTCACCCCTTTGCTTCACCTTGCCTTAATAAAGTTTGGTTTGTTCACTTTACCCACATCTCTTTGGAGCCTGAGCGGCCCAAAAATCTGAGCCAGAGACACCCAGGGCCCTGCTGTCGTTCTCTTCCGTGCTGCGCTCTGTGCACAGAAAGTGAGCAGCAGGGGCAGCTCAGGCTGCAAAGGTCACTGTCCTGCAGGTCCCCTTGCACAACACCATGGTGTTAAAGGTCGTGCTGAGCACGCTGAAGGGGACAAGGAGCCTGGGTTTTAGAAGGACCAGCTTGAGTATGCTCAGAGCCCAGCCTTGAGGGATTCCTTGGCAAGCATCCAGGGAGGGCAACGGAGCTTGCAATGCTGGAAGTTTTCACAAAGAAAAGAGCAGAGCTGTGAGGGGACCCCACAGAGCCAGCTCCTTCGTGCCTGACCTGGAGCTTTTCCCAAGTGCTACTCCTGCGGCTGGCCTCGCAGCCAGACTGTGCCACCGCTGACTCAGACCTTTCTGAGGGACCTGTCTCGAAGGTGCCCTTGAGGTCAGACAACGCGATGGCAGGCAGAGTGTTCAGCCTGTTCAAGACCCTTCGGGGAAAAAAGAAGAACGGCACTGCAGCTGCCCCAGCACAGCAGCCTCAAGAGCTGGAGCAGTTGCAGCCACTGCAGGATGGTGAGTGGCAGAGCTGGGCCATAGGGCTGGTGCTCGGAGACACCTTGCCCCAAACCCATCCCATCCCATCCCATCCCATCCCATCCCATCCCATCCCATCCCATCCCATCCCATCCCATCCCATCCCATCCCATCCCATCCCATCCCATCCCATCCCATCCCATCCCATCCCATCTCATCCTCTCTGAACATGCATGCACAGGGGTTGGGGCTGCTGTGGACAGATCATTGCAGTATTTTATCACCCATTCTGTAAAAAATGTTTTCCTCCCTCAGCCACTCTTCACAGGACTTGTGTTCCAAACCCCTCACCAGCCTTGTTGCCCTTGAGTAGCTCCAGCGCCTCCATGTCCTTCCTAAACTGGGAGCCCAGAACTGGACACAGCACTCAATGTGCTGCCCAAACAGTGCTGAGCACAGGGGAAGAATCACTGCCCTGGTCCTGCTGGCCACACCATTCTTGATCCAGGCCAGGTGCCATTGGCCTTTTTGGCCACCTGGGCACACTGCTGCCTCATGTCCAGCCTGCTGTCCATCAGTGTCCCAGGTCCCTTTCTGCCTGGCCACTGTCCAGTAGCACTGCAGGGGTTGTTGTGGCCAAATTGCAGGACCCTGCACTTGGTCTTGTTAAGCTTCACCTTGTTGGATTTCGGCCCTGGATCCAGCCTGTCCAGGTCCATCTGCAGAGCTCTCCTCCCCTCCAGCAGATCCACACTCACACCCAGCTTGGTGCCATCTGCACATTTGCTGATGGTGCACTCAGTGGCCTCATCCAGATCATCAATGCAGATATTGAAATCCACACTGGCTGGCTCTGATTCCTCAGCCATCCTGTAGGTGCCCTGTGGTGGCACTCAGGGTGATCTGTTCCATCACCTTTCCGGGCACTGAGCTCAGGCTGACAGGCCTGGAGTTCCCCAGATCCTCCTTCCAGCCCTGCTTGGGGATGGGCTGAGATTGGCACATCCAGTCCTCTGGGACCTCCCTGGTGAGCCAGGACTGATGGTTATTGATGGAGAGCAGCTTGGGGAGCTCATCCGCCAGCTCCCTCATCCCTCTAGGATGGATCCCATCTGATCCCAGAGACACCAGAGACATCTGAGTGGCTCAGCATGTCCCCAGCTGCTTCCTCCTGGATTTCAGGGGTCTGTTCTGCTCCCTGTCCCCATCTACCAGCTCAGGAGAACACTAGTCCTGAGGACAACCTATCATAATTTTGACAAGAGAGGCAAAGATGGGGTTAAGTACCTCAACCTATTCCTTTATTTTGCTGGCCATATCCCCCCTAATAAACAATGCACATTTTCCTTGTCCCTCCTTTTGCCATTTGTGTATTGATAAAATCGTATTTGTTATCCTTCCCAGAAGTGACCAGTTGATGTCCTAATGGAGCTTCTACCTCCCTAATTTTCTTTCTTCATGACCTAACAATGTCTTTAAACACTTCCTGAGTTACCTGCCCCTCTGTCCAATAGTGATGCAACCTCTTTTTTCCCCGAGTTCTGGGAAAATGCTCCATTCCCAGTAAGGCCACCTGTTTTCCTCACTAGCTCATAATTTGGCACAGAGGGAGAGGTTGTTACTGTGCCTTCACAATTTTTTCTTGAAGTCTGTCCCTCCCATAAAAAAAATCAGTGCTTGATTCAGTACTCATAAAATTTGCATCCTGAATAGGTCAAAAATTGCTCTCTCTAAGTTCAGGGTAGAAGTTATGTTGATAGCCTTCCTTCTTTCACAGAATATTTAAAAAATCATAATTTCATGGCAACTGTACCCCAAAAAGCCTCTGACCAACACATCTCCCACCAGCCCTTCTCTGTTTGTGAACAGCAGGAGACAGAGCTTTCCTTGGGAGTGGCAAGAGATGGAAACCTCCCCCAAGTGGAGCCTGGAAGGTTCAGCCTGGAGGTGAGGAAACAGCAAAGTCCCTGCCAGGGCAGAATGCTGGTGGCTGAGGTGTCCCAGCGTGAGGCTGGGCCATGCCATGGCTCTGTGTGCCAGGAGCCAGCAGCACTGGGTGCAGGGAGCCCAGGGAGGGCACAGCAATGCTGGGCTGAGAAATGCTGGGGGGACAGCGAGATGGGCGTGTGCAGCCGGCCAGGGCAGAGGAGCAGCACGCACAGGGGCACAGGCTGCAGGAGAGATGGCCAAGGGCTGGGCAGGGCTGGCAGGGCCAGAGGCACCCAGGCCTTTGTGCCCTGGGCTGGGCAGCGCCTCTGCAGCCCCACAGAAGGAACTTTCCTTGCAGGGGCTGCACTTTGCTGCTGCCTCGGCCCTCCCTGAGCAGGCTGGCAGGGCTTGCAGGGTGATGCCATTTCTCCTTGCTGCCCCTCCCATCCCAGTGCCCCAGGAACAGCCCCGAGCCACCCGTGAGGGACAGGCCCTGCTGGGCCAGGCCTGGGCTCAGCCCTTGGCCTTTCTGCTGCCTCCAACCAGCCCAGGCCTTGCTCAGCATTGCAGTTCCTGCTCACAGCCTTTGGCTCCTGCAATCCTGCCCTCAAGGATCTGCTCTAACCAGTCCCTGGGGAGCCTTTGGCAGTCCCTGCCCTTAGTGGGGCCACTGATGCTCCAAGGGACTTGGAGTTTAGCTTCTGACTCCTTGAGCAGCTTCTTCCACCTTCTCTCAGTGCCTGGGGGTCCTAGACTCAGCCCAAAATCCACCCTGGGGATCATTAAAATAAGGAAAGATTTCAGGATCTCTTTATCTTCCTTCATTTGTCTTCAAGTCTGCAGGGATTGTGCAACTGATTGGAGTCAGTTTAGAGTTCAAGGAAGGAGATTTCAAAGTGCACCTCATGAATTTTTGTTTTATCATGGGCATATTATTTTAATTTTTCAGTTCAGGCTAGAGGTGATATACACATTCTGTAAGTTATCTCAGTGCTGAATGTCTCCTTAGGAGGTTTGGGCACAGACAAGGATGAGCTTCTTGCAGCTGACCCTATTGGGACAAACTGCTCCTCACCCCCAACTTCTCTGTGTCGGAAATGGGCCAAGTAGGACTGAAATCCCAAAACATTAAAACAAAATAATGCATTTTTCTTTGTAAATAAAATTTATAATAATAGTTTATAATTAAAATTATAAAAATTTTAATTTTTATAATACTATTATTTTATTACCTTATTTTTATATTTATGTAAAAAATAATACATTTTTAGCAACCAAAAAAATTTTGGTTCATTGTTTCTAAGTAACGCAATTCCCTTCATTAGTTAATTGACCAATATTGGCTCTTCATTTCTCCCTCTTCATGCCTATTAGTCCTATTTATAGTCTTTAGTATTTTTTTTTAATCATTTTCTGGAGCTGGGTGGGCACTCGGAGGGACACTAAGGGACTCTGACGGACAAATCAGGCTCCAGGGGGAGCTCTTGGGGGTCCAGGGATGCCCCTGTAGCTCAGGGAGGGGAATCTGGGGCGCGGGGGATGATGGGAGTTGTAACCACAGGTATAATAAAGTTTTATTGGGCCGTGAAGCATCATGGGAGTTCTGGTCACAGCTGCAATGTCTCTGGGTTGGGTGCGGGGCATGATGGGAGATTAAATCATGCTCTTCTCTTACCGCAGAGCATAATGGGAGCTGTAGTCCCGGAAGTGGCTCGGAAGGGGTGTTTTGGGGTCCGGGATGGCGCTCGGGGGACACTTTTGCATCGCAGCCATGACTTGAGGTCCTCAGGGGGGAACAGGTCGGGTACACTTAGGGGGAGCTTGGGGAGCTCTAACTGGGCTCTTTAGGGTGCGGTGCACGACAGGACTTTTAGGTGCTGAACTGTGTTATCAAGGAATCTCTGGGGTGGGGAGCATTCAGAGAATCCGGAGACACTTTTGGGGGTGTCCCAACTGGGCGCTGAGGGGGCATTTACGGATCCTGGAGAGTCTCGGGGACACTTATGGGACACATACGAGGGCAGATACCGGGGGTTCTGTGGATCGCGGGACATGTTGGGAGTTGTAGTCCCAGCTCCAACGGGGCTCAATGGGGCCGCAGGGCATGATGGGAGTTAGAGGCAAAAAGAAAAGATGGCGCTGACACCAGGCAGTGCTTCTGAGGCTCCGATCCCTGGTGCGGATTGACTGAGGTTAGTGATCATCGGAGGCGGGAGCAGCCCATTCAACCCCTGCAGTCCCTCCCAGTACAGCCCAGTTCGTCCCCAGTACAGCTCAGTACAACCCTAGTGCCCCTTCATGCCCTCTCAGTACAGCCCAGTTCATCCCCAGTATAGTCTAATACATTCTCACTGCCCATCCAGGCCCAACCAGTACAGCCCAGTCCCTCCCAGTACACATTAGTTCACAACCAGTCTCTCCTAGGTCTCTTCTAGGACCCCCCCAGTGTCACCCATAGAGTGCCCCAATATCCCCCAATCTTGCCCACACTGTTCCAAGTGTCCCCAGTTTTTCACAGTAATCCCCAGTATCACTCACAGTATCCCTAGTTTGCCCATGTATCCCCCAGTACTGCTCCCAGTATGTCCCAGTATGTCTCTCTGTACCACCACAGTCCAGCCCAGCCTGCCCAGATTTCCCCTCAGCCTTCCCAGTGTTCCCAGGTTGTCCCAGTCCTCTCCAGTACCGCTCCCAGTATGTCCCAGTGTGTCTCTGTGTACCCCCACAGTCTATCCCAGTCTTCCCAGATTCCTCCTCAGTATTCCCCATGTTCCCAGTATGTCCCAGTCCTCCCCAGTGTTTCCAAGGAAACTTGAACTTCTCACAGTTGCTGTGGCACCCAAACCCAGCAGTGGGGTCAGTGCAGTGTCCATGGCCACAGCCCCTGGCAGTGCCCAGTGCAGCTTGGGATGATGATCCACCCTCACAGCTGGCCCAGGGCAGATCTGCAGTGGTTTTGGTGGCGCCTGGGGCTGGCACACACCTGAGGAGTGTGTCTGATTGCAGTGGGGAACATTAAGAGTTTTAGATTGCTCCAAAAAGAAAAAGAGAAAGAAAAAAGGAGAAACATCTTTTTTTCGTGAGTGTAGCCAGTTCTCCAGGTCCCAGGTGAGTGAGGACAGACAGGATAGGACTGGGGAATGTGGTGCAGGGTTGTCCTGGTTGTCTGACACTGGGTCAGACCCCAAGGCACAGCTCTTCTGAGCAGGCCAGACCTCCTGAGGAGAGACCATGGATCAACATCAATCACAGAATGCTGAAATCACCTCTGCTCTAAAGAGAACAATAATAAAATATACTCTTTAAAGTAATAATAAATATTTCTAAGAAGCTCTTTGAATTATTTCTCCATAACTGGAGTTGAAAACCATCATAATGAACTGCACTGGACCAGAGGGAAATCAAGGCAGAGCCATGGTTTGTCAGGACTTGCTTGATCCCAATGAGCCCCATGGTGCATTTGGTGCTGCCAAGGAGCTCCAAATAATATTTTGGAAATACTGGGTGTCTCTCTGCAGCGCTGCTCTTGCAAATAGCTGCCTCTGTGCCAGGAGCCCAGCCCAGCTCAGAGGCGCAGACACAGCACAAGGACTTCAATGAACCTCTCGGGGGTTGGGGCTGAGTCCCTGAACATCAGTCCCTGAGAGGGAGCTGAAGAAACCTCTCAAGAATTCAAAGTCAGATTCAAACTCCAAAGCTTCTTCTACTTTTAGTGAGTCCCAGTGATAAACATGAAGGAGAAGGTTTCCCAAGGGTCGAATTAGAGGAGAAACTGATGACAATCATGTCAGGTAGGAAAAAATCTGGTAAAGGAAGAAAAGAAACCTCTCAAAAATTCAAAGTCAGATTCAAAGTCCAAAGTTTCCTGAAGTTCTAATGCATCCCACTGAGGGACATGACTGAGAAGGTGTACCCAGGTGCAGGTTTATTGTTTATACGTTATATTTTTAAAGTATGAGTTTACTGCTTTTATGATATATTTTTTAGTTTGGGCTTATTTTTTTAATGCTACTTTTTTGGTGGGGATTTTTTTCTTTTTCCAAATGAAGCAGAGAGTTGGGACTTCTGAGTTGCTTTTGAAAGTGTGATTTATTTTCTCTACATGCAGAAAGGTGAAGCTTGTCTTACAGATGGCCACAGCATGGCTTAGAAGTCACAAGACTTACAACTACAAGGTCTTTTAAGCATTTATTAACCAATAAAACATTGTCAACAGAGATATTTATGTTTCTAATTCAATACTCAGATATTTCGTTTTATTGGCTCATACTACAGTGTGAACTTTCTAAGCCAATAATATCTTGACAGACAAAACTTACATTGCTTCACTCTAAACTTCTTGTTACGTTTGTAACTACCTTTACTTTTGCTATATCTTAAATTCTAAAGCTAAACCTACCTCTACTCAACCGTGTTTAATTCTAACATTTGTCTTACAGATCCCATGTTCTGAGAATTCCTTGCATTTTGAATTCCAACTCCCAGGTTCCTGTTAGAGCAGAACACTGGAGGCACTGATGACAGGTGGCGACAAACAAGGGAAAGGTGTCTCTGATGCTGGCAAACCTGGATGTGTTTCAGGAATGCAAAGGGCCATGGCTGAGCCCCAGCCCCTGGCAAGGCAGATTCTGTCCCTCCCTCATTGCTCAGGGCTCTTCCCGGGCCACTGGGCTCTGGGGATGTGCAATGCCAAGGGCAGGACCATGGGGCGGCCCCTGCCAGGCTGCTGAGCAGGGACAAGGAGGCAATGAGGCCCCAGCACAGCAAGGCTCACTTGTCCCCTGCTGGCCTCAGGCCCAGGGCCAGCAGCCATGGCCCAAGTGCTGCAGCAGTTGGCTCTGGCAGGGCCTTTCAGCTGCTGCCCATCCCTGTGCCCTCTGCAGCCCAGGCTGTCCTACGGTGTCCATGCCCTGCGCCTCTGTCCCTGCAGGCTGTCGTCATCCCCCGGCTGCCCCACCTCACTGGCCCTTCCTTTGCTGGCAGCTCTGTGTCCTGCCTGCCTCTGCCTGGACACACAAAGCCTTGGGCTGCTCCAGACTCCTTCTGGGGGATGTGTTGCACCACAGCCCTGCCGTGGGAGAGAAATTCCTTTCTTCTTGTGTCAGTCTGGGCTCTTCTCTGCTGTCCTCAGTCTCAACCCCACTGAGCACAGAGCTCCATCAATCCCTATAAAGTGGTCATGTTATTGCAGCCTCCAAACCCCACCTTGGGAGATTTTTGGGTCTTCTCCAAAATATTGGCAAATTAAAACATTCTTCTCATAATGTAAGAAAATCACCAGAAGACAAGACAGTCCTGGCTACTTTTGTCTGGGCACAATCCTTGTATAGATGGAATTTTAGATGTAGTATCCCAATTTTGGCCATTGACAAGTAGGTGAGAAGGGCAGTTCTTCTCCACAGGAAGGAAAGCAGAGTCCCTGTGTTCAGTGGTAGATTAGAGACAACCTGCAGGAGACCAAGGCCAGTCAGAGCTGTCTCCCCTGGTAGCTTTTGGCTGCGAGCAACCCTTGTATACAGGGAACTTTTTAGAGGAAGTGCCAATTTCAGCCTTGGGCACCATGAAAGTGGGATGGTTCTATTCCATAGGAAGTAAAGCACAGGGGCCCAGTGCTCCAGTGGCTGATGAGAGGCAGCCCTTTACATACCAGGATCAGCCGTACCTTTAAGCTGAACCCTGAGAGGTCAAGCCAGCCAGTTCTGTCCCATGTCGCCTTCACTCCATGCAGCTCCACAGTGTCACAATTCTCCTTCCTTCTGCAGTGTCACAATGGCCCCTTGCTTCCATGAGGCCCTGCGGGCTCTCAATGTCCCTTTGGTTCCGTGGGTCCCACAGTGTCACAAAGGTCTCCATGATTCCATGGGGCCTTGCAATGCCACAATGGTCTCCATGGATCCACAGTGCCCTGCAGGATCACAATGGCCCTTTGGCTGCACAAGGCCCTGTAAGTCAGCAATGGCCTCTTGGTTCCACAAAGCCCTGCTGCTTCACACCAGCCCCTTGGGACACTGCAGCCCAGCAGTGCCACAGTGATGTCCTTGGTTCTACAGTCTCCCCACTATTTTACAATGACCGCTTAATTTCAGAAGGCCCCACAGTGCCACAATGGTCTCCATGGTTCCATGAGGCCCCTCAGTGTCACCATGGTCCCTACAGGAGAGCCATGGAGCATCAGTGTTTCAGGGGCTGATGAATTTTAGCCATCAGGGGCCAAGGCCAGAAAGACCTGTCTGTCCAGGCAGGCTTGTCTGGGAGCAGCTTTTGCATATTTGAAGTTTTGGCTGTTGAATCCAAATTTTTCCATAGAAAGGAAAGCACGCAGCCCGAGTGTTTGGAAGGCAGGTGAGAGCTGGCCCTCAGGAGGCCAAGGCCAGACCTGTCTGTAATGGCAGCTTTTGTGTAGGAGTAATCTTTGGATATACGATTTTGGAGGTGGAATCCTAATTTTGGCCGCAAGCACCTGGAGAAGGAGGATGGTTCTTTTCCATAGGAAGAGATACATGGCACCCCAGTGTTTTAGGGCAGAATGAGGTGACCACCAGAGGCCAAGGTCAGCCAGAGCAGCCTGTCCAGGCAGCTTTTGCCTGGGAGAAACTCTTGCGTATAAAGAATTTAGGGAGGAAAAAGTCCATATTTGTCCATGGGTGCCTGTGCAGCAGGGACAGTTCGTTTCCATAGGAAGGAAAGCACAGAGCCCTAGTGTTTGAAGGCAGTTGAGAACCAGACATCAGGAACACAATGGCAGCCAGACTTGTTGGAAATGGCAGCTTTTGTGTGGGAGGAATCCCTGGATATTGGAAATTTTGGATGGGGAATCCCATTTTGGCCGTGCATTGAATAAGAATGGTTCTTTTCCATTTGAAGGAAAGCACAGAGCCCCAGTGTTTCAGGGGCACGTGACAAGAGCATGGCAATAGGCATGCTAAGGGCAGTTGAACCATTCAGGCAAAGCCAACCAGACCTGTTACCTGTTCCCTTAGATCCATGGGACCCTGCAGTGTCATAATGGTTCCCTTGGTTCCATGAGGTCCAGCTGTGTCGCGCTGGCCTCTTGTTTCCATGGATCTCCACAGTGCCACAGTGGTCCCTTGTTTCCATGAGGCCTTGCAGTGTCACAGGGCTCTCCTTGGTGCCACCATATCACAATGGACCCTTGGTTCTTTGGGGACTCACAATGGCAGAAGAGTCTCCTTGGTTCCATGAGGCCCAGAAGATTAAACAAGGTCTCCAGGTGTCATCATGGTCTCCAGGATTCCATGCCCCGCAATGTCACAATGGACATTTGGTTCCATGGGGTCCTGCACTGTTACAGAAATCCTTAGTTCAATGGGGCTCTGTAGTGTCACCATGGACTCCTTGGTTCAGTGGTGCCACACAGTGACACAATCACCCCTTGGCTTGACAAGACCCCATAGTGTCACAATGGTTCCTTGCTTCCATGAGGCCTTGTTGTGTTACAGAAGTCTCCATGATTCCATGAGGCCCTGCAGTATCCCAACTGACCATTATTTCCATGAGACACCACAGTGTCACGATGGCCCCTTGGTTCCATTGAGCCCCACAGTGTCACTGTGGTTTCCTTGGTTTTATAAGGCCCTGAAATGCCACAATGGCCTTTTTGTTTCACAAAGCCTCAAATTGTAAACATAGCCTCCATGGTTTCATGAGGCTATGCTGTGTCACAATGGACCCTCAGCTCCATGACGCTCCATAGTGTCACAATGGTCTTCTTGGTTCTGCAGTGTGAGAATGCCCCCTTGGTCCCATGAGCTCACAGTGACACTCTTGTGTCCTTGCTTCCATGAGGCCCTTCAGTGCCACAAGTGTCCTTTGGTTCCATGTGGCCTCAAAGTGTCATCATGCTCTCCATGATTCCATGAGGCCCTGCTGTGTCACAATGGCCTCCTTGGTTCCATGGTGCCCTGTACTGTAACAAAGGTCTCCTTGGTTCCACGGTGTCAGAATGGCCCTTTGTCCCATGGAGCCCCACACTGTCACTGTGCTCCCCTTGATTCCATGAGGCCCTGCCATGCTACAGTGGCGCCAATGACTACAATGGTCTCCAGTGGGACTCTCTACAACTATCTGAACAGAGGTTGTGGTCACGTGGGGGTCAGTCTCTTCTCCCAGGCAACCATTGACAGAATGAGTATACACAGTCTTAAGATGAGCCAGGGGAAATTCAGGTTTGTCATCAGGAAAAAATTCATCACTGAAACAGTGATTGCGCACTAGAATCTTCTGCCCAGGCATGTGGTGGAGTCATCTTCCCTGGAGACATTTAAAGAAATGGTTAAATTGATGAGGTGATGATAGGCCATAATAGTACTTGATGATCTCAAGGTCTTTTCCAACTTTGTCCATTCTCTGATTCTGTTTCACAATAGTCTCCATTGTTCCATGAGGCCCTGCAAAGTCACAATGGACCTTTGGTTTCACGAGCTCCCAGGATGTAATAATGGACCCTTTGTTCCATGAGGTTCCTCACTGTCACAATGGTCTCCTTGAATCCACAGTGTCACAGTGGCCCCTTGGTTACAATGGACTTCTGCTTCCATGAGCTCTCATACTCTCACCAACAGTTCTGCAGTGTCACCACAGACCCTTTGTCCCATAAGGTTCTGTAGTAGCACATTGTCACCTTGGTTCTGTAAGGTTCTGCAGTGTCATAATGGACTCCTTGGTTCTGTGAGGCCCTGCAGTGTCACAATGCACCCATGGCTGCAGGAGGTTCCATAGTGCCACAATGGTCTCCTTGGATCTGCAGTGTCACAACAGACCATCGGATTAATGTGTCCGCACTCTGTCAAAATTGATTTTGGTTGCATGAGCTCCCACAGTGTCAAAAGGCCCCTTTGTTCCTCGAGGTTCCATAGTGTCACAATTGACTCCTTGGTTCTGTGAGGCTCTGACGTCACCAAATTTCCAAAATATCAGGCTAAGACTCCTTAACATGAATTTGGTGTTAAAGAGAGCATCAGTTTTTCAGGCCTCAGGTCCAATGTGGGATAACACCTAACCTAAAATGGATACAATATTATGTGTTTTTCTTATATTCAGTCAATACATATATATTAAAATTTGCCCATTTCCGTAAAATCCACCCTAAGTCACCAGGTTCAGTCCTTGTTTTTCGATCACTGCCCCCTTCAGCCAGATGCCTTCATATCGCCCACCAAACTTTGCTTCTGGAAAAAAAGCCCGTGCATGCTTTGTTCCTCTGTGAAAAGTTCATAGGAACAGTAAAAATTGAATTGAACATCTTGGTATCAATGCCAAGGCTTTGTGTGGCCAGGCAGAGGCAGAGAGGACACAGAGCTGTCAGCAAAGGAAGGGGCCAGCGAGGTGGGGCAGCCGGGGGATGACAACAGCCTGCAGGGACAGAGGCGCAGGGCATGGACACCGTAGGACAGCCTGGGCTGCAGAGGGCACAGGGATGGGCAGCAGCTGAAAGGCCTTGCCAGAGCCAACTGCTGCAGCACTTGGGCCATGGCTGCTGGCCCTGGGCCTGAGGCCAGCAGGGGACAAGTGAGCCTTGCTGTGCTGGGGCCTCATTGCCTCCTTGTCCCTGCTCAGCAGCCTGGCAGGGGCCGCCCCATGGTCCTGCCCTTGGCATTGCACATCCCCAGAGCCCAGTGGCCCGGGAAGAGCCCTGAGCAATGAGGGAGGGACAGGATCTGCCTTGCCAGGGGTTGGGGCTCAGGCCATGGCCCTCTACATTCCTGAAACACATCCAGGTTTGCTGAGCATCAGAGACACCTTTCCTTTCTAGGTCCCCAGCTGTCATCAGTGCCATTGTTCTACTCTAACTGGAACGTGGGGACACTTTCTCAGTGGGACCCATCAAAAATTCAAAAAAGTTAGGAGTTTGAATTTAACTTCGAGTTATTGAGAAGTTTTTTCGAGCAGTCTCTTAGGGACTGTGTCTGATGTAAAGAGCACCAAAGCCCTGAGAGGGTCATTAATGTCCTTGTGCTGTGTGTCTGTGTGCTGGGCTGGGCTCCTGGCACAGAGGCAGCTCCCAAGGTAAAACAAGAAGAGCTTCAAAAAGACATTTCTGCTGAGGAGCAGCTCCTCTCCCAGCCCAGCAGGGCTGAGAGCACTGCCTGCAGGCACGGAGGGGACAGGAGCCAGGCACAGACAGGCTAAAGGCAATCAGGACTGGGAAGACATTGAGCTGAGACTTCACTTGAGGAAACATCACCACAGCCCATGACATGGTAAATCTGTGGGTGCAGGGCAATGTCCCCTGTGCTCCTGGAGGGATCTCCTGGAACCAGCACAGCCCACAGCCTGGGGGATGTGTCAGGAGGACTCTCCCAGTTTCTCTGAGGCACAGGAGGAGGAGGAGGATGTGCTGCAGAGGGGGGCTGCCCTGGGCACTGTCAGAGGGACAGGGCAGGAAGGCTCCTGCTGCCAGGGATGGCTGCAGGGGCTGAAGCTGGGGCTGCAGCCAGGGCTGCCCAGGGCTGTCCTGCAGAGCAGCTCCTGCAGCCTTCAGGGCTCTTGGCCAGCCCAGGGCATGTGCCACCTGCCAGGGGCAGCTCTCAGCCTGCCTGGCCTGTGGGGAGAAGTTGGAGGTGGAAGGAGCCAGCCCATTCTGGGCAAATTCTTCCTGCTGTGCAGATGGTGCTACATGGCCAGGGCTCCTCTCAGCTTTCCCCTCAAGGGAAGGGAAAGGGGCTGTCAGTTGTGTCTCTGTCACTGAGAATCCTGCAGTGTCCCATTGGGCATCAGCAGATCTGCCTCAGATCTCCCTCACAAAGTGCCTCCTCACTCTCCTCTGCCTACAGACAGCAGCAGCACCTTGGCTTGCAGCATCTCAGTTTGTCTGAGCTGCCCTTAAGGCCCTGCTGGCAGGGAGATGCCCCTGGGCAGTGCCCTAGGCGTGTGCAGGGCAGAGCTGAGCCCCCAGGGCTGGGCTGGGCTCTGGCAGCAGTGGCAGGGCCAAGCACTGGACACAGGGAAAGAGCTGCTGGCATGGACAGCTCCAGGCAGCAGAGTCCTCGGCAGGCAGTGGGGGGAACGTGGCACCAAGCTGGGCTGGGATATTTAAAGTCCTCTCCAAACTGAAATATTCAATGATTACTTTTCTTACAGATCCGCACGCCAAGACACAGCAAATGTCCAACAGCAGCTCCATCAGCCACTTCCTCCTGCTGCCATTGGCAGACACGCAGCAGCTGCAGCTCCTGCACTTCTGCCTCTTCCTGGGCATCTCCCTGGCTGCCCTCCTGGGCAACGGCCTCATCATCAGCGCCATAGCCTGTGGTCACCACCTGCACACCCCCATGTTCTTCTTCCTGCTCAACCTGGCCCTCACTGACCTGGGCTGCATCTGCACCACTGTCCCCAAAGCCATGCACAATTCCATCTGGGACACCAGGAACATCTCCTACACTGGATGTGTCATCCAGCTGTTTTTCTTCATTTTTTTCATTTCAACAGAATTTTCCCTCCTGACCATCATGTGCTACAACCGCTACGTGTCCATCTGCAAACCCCTGCACTATGGGACCCTCCTGGGCAGCAGAGCTTGTGCCCACATGGCAGCAGCTGCCTGGGCCAGTGGCTTTCTATATTCACTGCTGCATACAGCCAATACATTTTCCCTGCCCCTGTGCCATGGCAATGCCCTGGGCCAGTTCTTCTGTGAAATCCCTCACATCCTCAAGCTCTCCTGCTCACACTCCAAACTCAGGAAACTTGGGCTTCTTACTGTAGGTGCCGGTTTAACCTCTGGATGTTTTGTGTTCATTGTTTTCTGCTATGTGCAGATCTTCAGGTTTGTGCTGAGGATCCCCTCTGAGCAGGGACGGCACAAAGCCTTTTCCACCTGCTTTCCTCACCTGACTGTGGTCTCTCTGTTCCTCAGCACCTCATTTTTGACTTATCTAAAGCCCCCCTCCATCTCCTCCCCATCCTTGGATCTGGCACTGTCAGTTCTGTACTCAGTGGTGCCTCCAGCCCTGAACCCCCTCATCTACAGCCTGAGGAACCAGGAGCTCAAGGTTGAAGTGTGGGGACTGATGACTGGATGGTGTCACAAACATTGAACTGCTAGCCAATTTCTGTAAAGCACATAGAATAGAAGTCTTATTTGATACTCCTGTAGGTTTGGTGATTCTTTTCCTTGTCCTGAGATTTTTAAAATTGTACACAAAGGCATGCCATTGCTCATGCTCTTTCTCATTTTGGTTTTCTCCACCTTTATTGTGACCCACAGACTCTATCAATGAAGAGCTGTGCACTTAGTGGGTTGATACAAGCTAAAGGATCTCCCAGCAAAGTTTTCTCCAGAGATGCTCCATTTCTTCCCTCATCTGGAGCTACAGCAGCAATGTCTGTGTGCAGAGCTGGGGGCAGAGCAGTGCTGGCACAGCAGCTGTGCCCAGCAGCAGCAGCAGCACTTTGTGTTGTCAGTGCTGCTCCCGTGCCACTGCCCTGCTGCCCTCCTGCCCCTCGTGTTGCTGCAGGGCCTGAGTGCTCTCGGGGCCGGGCACAGCCCTGGGGGTGGCAGTGCCGGGGCTGCAGCAGGGACAGGCCATGGGCACTGCTGGAGCAGCGCTGACGCCTCAGGCCAGGGCCTGGGGACTCCAGGCTCCTTGGCCAGGCTCTCTCCACAGCACTTGGCCAGGCCAGTGCTGAGCAGAGAAAACCCCCGTGAGCAGCCCCAGGCTGGCCGTGGGCAGGCTGGGGGCAAACAGCATGGCTGGTGCTCTGCAAGGTCCCTGCAAGGGGGAGACCCTGGCAAGGAGCAGCAGAGCAGGGGCTGATCCATCCCCACTGCACTGGACAGCTCAGGGCAGCATCCCAGAGCGTCCTCATGCACCTGCCAACAATATCCCCCCTCTGCAGCACTTGCCTCTCCCCCAGCTCACACAGGTGCCGCATCCTTGCAGGCACAGACACGGCAGCACTGGCTCAGGAGCCCCTGTTTGCACTGCACAGAGCAGGCATCAGCACCCCCATGGTGCTGCTGTGGGGAGATGGAGCTGAGTGAGCACAAATGCCATCAGCCCCTGGGGCCAGCAAGGGCTGGGAGATAGGAGGGAAACCACTCAGGTTTGTTGTGGCCTCTGCAGTCAGCCAGAAAGTTTGTTCCCATGAGCTGTGAGTTTCCTGTCTCACTGTGGATGTTGTTGCTCAGAGCCAGGGCTGCCTGGCAGCCACCCCCAAACTGCCCTGAGCATTTTCCTTGGCTTCACCTTTCATTCTTTACTCTTCTGGGTAAAACTTTTATCTGACTGCTCCTCTCTGCCCCCTCCAATGCAAGCAGCCTACCCTCCCCATTTCAGTTCCTGACTTGGCACCATGGGAACATCCCTTGGTGAGCAGGATCATCCTCCAAGTGCTGCAGGAATTGTCTGCAGGGTCCTGCAGTGCCTCCTGCTGCTCCCTTGCTAGAGGCAGCACAGGCCGGGGGGGGCACATCTGGGTTGGTGTGTCTGGGTCTGGGGCTCCCTGTTGTGGGCAATGAGGAGGGGCTGGAGAGGCTCTGCAGGACTGACAAGATGGGCTCTGGAGCTGTGTGGAGAAGCTGAGGTAGCTGGGCTGCTGGACCTTGTGAAAAGGAAGACCAGGGCTCATCCTGCAAGTACTCCAAGGGTGTTTTCAGAGAATCACAGAATCGGTGAGGTTGGAAAAGGCCTTGGAAATCATCAAGTTCAACCTGTGCCCTGAAACCACCTTCTCTCCCCTGAGCATACTCCAGGATAAACAATACCACTTCTCTCAGCCACTCCTTACAGGATTTGTGTTCCAGACCCTTCACCAGCCTTGTTGCACTTCTTTCGTCACGCTGCAGCATCTCCATGTCCTCCTTAAATTGGGGGGCCAGAACTGGACACAGCATTCTAGGTGCTGCCCAACCAGTGCTGAGCTGTCCTAGTTAGTGTTATGTTGCTCCTCTCCCTGCCCCCACACCTCGCTATCTGCATGGATCTGCCTGCCTCCCGTGCTGCTTCTCCCCCGCCCGGGGGGGTGGGGCCCTGGGCTGTGCTGCTTGGCTTGCCCAGCTGCTGCGGCCGCTGCTGCTGCTTGCTGCCCAGCTTGCTTGCTGCCCCAGCTTGCTTACTACCCTGGCTGCTGCTGTTGCTCCGCTGCTTTCTGCCCTAGCTGCTGTTGCCCCGCTGCTGCTGCCGCGGCTGCTGCTTTCCCCCTCCCTTCTCCCCCTCATCTCGAAGATCTGTACCAGCTCCAGACGGGACCTGAACATCAGAGACTGCCTCCGGAGCCTGCCCAAGAAGCTTCTCGCCCTTCCCAGCAGCGACTGTCTGAACTCGTCCATCCTCGCTCACTTTAGTGAAAACGTTTTTTTTTCATCTAGGGATCGTTCTTTCCTGGTGCTGGGAAGTGTTTTTCTTGTGTTTTTTAATAAATAGGTTTTTTCCACTTTTCCCCCTAAATAAAATTTTTTCCAAGCCCAGTGGGGGGAGGAATTGTGAGGGGGGCTTATTCTCTGGGGGCTTCTTTGGAGGTTTCCCCCCAATTTTGTCCTGAACTTGGACAAATAAATTTGGTGGCCTGTATGGGGAAACCAGAAAAAGTGGAAAAAATTTTACTCTAATAATATTTTGTTTTCAATTGTTTGTGTTGGTATTGGTATGTTTTTCAAACCCTTAATGGCTTTTGGAGTAGAAGCCTGCCTGTATGTTTAGTCTTTAGGGTTTTTTGAAGTGTTAATACCCCTGTGGTCCTTGGGTTTGTTCTCTTATCCAAAAATAGCCCTGGTGTTGTCCCTAATACGTAGTTTTTGCATTAAAGGAGTATTAACCAAAATATTTATTGGGCTAGGCTTGGTTGTGATAATTTGCAGGAAGTTTATAAGAATGTTAAAATCTACTTCAAGAATGTATAATTCATAGTTTTTGTTGTGCACTCAATTTATTAAAAGAAAAGCAGGAAAAAAAACCTTCTCGCCTTATTTTCTTCTTCTCCTCTAAATCATTTACATCTCTGTTAAAAAATATTCAGTTCTCCCTAAATATTAAGAAAACCATCTTTCTGGTATTTAATTTAGTAAGTTTTTTCTATACTGTCTGCAGCTTATATAAAATGAAGGCTAAAATTTCCAGAGGATCTGGTAAGACTCCTGATTTAGGAATAAAGCCAAGCAAGAAGAATCCTGAGTGGAGTGGGAAATAGGAGAACATGGGCCAAATTCTAAAAGAATTTTCTGACCCTATAGTCTGGGACTTCCCATCTAAACAAATTCAGAATCCAGTCAAAGTTGCAAAATACCTGAAAAAGAAGTGTCAGGATGACCCTAAGTAAAAAAGATCACTGAAGTG
This sequence comes from Oenanthe melanoleuca, assembly GCF_029582105.1. NCBI lineage: Eukaryota > Metazoa > Chordata > Aves > Passeriformes > Muscicapidae > Oenanthe > Oenanthe melanoleuca. Next base: position 4,944,851 of record NW_026612650.1, on the reverse strand, counting down.
AGCTGGGCTCTGGTGTATGCTTATTGTACCCTGTTAAATAGTGCAAAACAACAAACAAAAAAAAAGGGAAAAGGGAGATAACGTAGCTACTATTCTAATTACTCAGGCTGTAGCAAACACCCCAGGCTCAAGGACAGGGGCAAAATTAAACAGTAAGGTTCAACCAGTGGCTGTGGCTACTAGTACAAAGAGTAGAAAGTGCACAAAACAAAACAATCGGCCAGAGGAAGATAATAATAAAAATGCAGGAGAAGGACCTTCAACACCTCCTGATATAAAATCAAGAGTCAAAGCAACTGGTGTGAAATCAAAAACCAACAATAAGTCCCTTTTCCCTAAAAGATCTTTGTGGTTTAAAAAAAGATTATACAAAAGAACCTGATGAATCTATAATAAGTTGGCTAGTCCAGCTTTAAGATGCGGCAGGTGAGGCTACCATCCTAAATGGCACAAAAGCGAGATATTTGAGATCCTTGTCACATAATCTAGTCATCAACCAAGGTATGATGAGGGGGGCTAACTCTCAAAGCCTCTAGGCACGTGTTCTAAACAGCGTGGCACAAAGATATCTGTGTACCGATGACCTGTATATGCAGCAAACCCAGTGGAAAACCATAGAGCAAGAGATCCAACGTCTGAGGGAGATGGCGGTGGCAGAGATTATTTTTTCGGATGATATAATAACTAGGAATCCAGACCTGGTACCATGCACCCCGGTAATGTGGAGAAAGCTTGTGTGACTCGGGCCATCTGAATATGCCTCTGCCTTAGCAATAATGAAGCAGGAAGAGATATATGAAACGGTGCTCGACATGGCGAAGAAGCTCTGGGCATACGTGGATGCTGTGCATGGCCCAACCCATGCCAGAATCGCCGCCGTGGAAACACGCTTACAAAATTTAGAGGATAAGATAGAGGACAATCATCGGAGACTTAGAGAGGAAATTAAGGAGGACCTCCTCCAAATTTCAGCTGTACAGATTAGAAACCCTGGCACCCAACACAGACGTTCTCCCGATGGGGAGAGGAGGTACACTCCCCGGGCCGAGCTATGGTTTTTCCTGCAGGATTCTGGAGAGAAAATGAGGAGGTGGGATGGAAAGCCTACGGCTGCTGTAACACAACGGGTGAGGGATTTGAAGGAAGGCAAGATTGAAAGAGGGAGTTCCACCAAACAGAGAGCCGCTCCTGTTTCTCGTAGCCAAAATGCCAAACATGATAATGATAATGATAATGATAATGATAATGATAATGATAATGATAATGATAATGACATGTCTGACCCTCTTGAGGGAACCTCTAAGATGCATGCATCAGAAAAGAAGGATAACCAGGCTTAGAGGGGCCCTGCCTCTAGCCAGGATGAGGCGAGGGAGAACCGTGTTTTTTGGACCGTGTGGATTCGGTGGCCTGGCACATCGAAACCATGGAAGTATAGAGCTTTAGTTGACACAGGAGCACAGTGTACGATAATTCCATCAAGATATGTGGGGGAAGAATCCGTTTCTATCGCTGGTGTGACAGGTGGCTCACAGGACTTCACCCTGGTGGAAGCTGAAGTGAATTTAACTGGAAGGGAATGGAAGAAACATCTTATTGTGACTGGTCCAGAGGCCCCATGTATTTTGCGTATAGATTACCTTCGAAGCAGCTATTTTAAGGACCCAAAAGGCTTTAAGAGGGCATTCAGGATAGCAGCTGTGATGGCAGAGCACATCCAGCAATTAAACACCTTGCCTGGACTGTCTGAGAATCCAATTACAGTAGGACTGCTGAAAGGAGAAGAGCAATGAGTGCCAATTGCCACTTCAATAGTACATCGCTGGCAATACAGGACAACTCGAGATGCTGTAATCCCAATCCACAAGATGATCTGTGAACTGGAGAGGCAAGGGGTGGTGAGCAAAACCCACTCACCCTTCAACAGCCCCATCTGGCCTGTGTGAAAATCTAATGGAGAATGGAGACTGACTGTGGACTATCGTGCCTTGAATGAAGTGACTCCACCGCTGAGCACTGCCGTGCCGGATATGCTGGAGCTCCAGTACGAGCTGGAGTCCAAGGCAGCAAGGTGGTATGGCACCATTGACATTGCCAATGCATTTTTCTCCATTCCTCTGGCAGCAGAGTGCAGGCCTCAGTTTGCTTTCACCTGGAGGGGCATGCAGTACACCTGGAACTGACTGCCCCAGGGGTGGAAGCACAGTCCCACCATCTGTCATGGACTGATCCAGGCTGCACTGGAAAAGGGTGAGGCTCCGGAACATCTACAATATATTGATGACATCATTGTATGGGGGAACACAGCAGCGGAAGTGTTTGAGAAAGGAGAGAAAATCATCCAAATCCTCCTGGAAGCCGGCTTCGCCATCAAGAAGAGTAAGGTTAAGGGACCTGCTCGTGAGATCCAGTTCCTGGGAGTGAAGTGGCAAGATGGACGGCGTCAGATTCCTACTGATGTCATTAACAAAATTACAGCTATGTCCCTACCTACTAACAAGAAGGAGACACAAGCTTTTCTAGGGGCCATAGGCTTTTGGAGAATGCACATTCCTGAGTATAGCCAGATTGTGAGCCCTCTCTACCTGGTCACTCTCAAGAAGAACGATTTCCATTGGGGCCCTGAACAACAACAAGCTTTTGCCCAGATTAAACAGGAGATTGCCCATGCAGTAGCTCTTGGCCCAGTTAGGATGGGACCAGATGTGAAGAACGTACTGTACTCTGCAGCTGGGAACCATGGTCTGTCCTAGAGCCTGTGGCAGAAGGTGCCTGGTGAGACCCGAGGCCGACCCCTGGGATTTTGGAGCAGAAGTTACAGAGGGTCTGAAGGCAATTACACCCCAACGGAGAAGGAAATCTTGGCCACCTATGAGGGAGTCCAAGCAGCTTCAGAAGTGATTGGTACGGAAGCACAGCTCCTCCTGGCACCCCGACTACCAGTGCTGGCGTGGATGTTCACCGGAAAGGTTCCCTCCACCCACCATGCTACCAGTGCCACATGGAGCAAGTGGATAGCCCTCATCACTCAGCATGACCGGATTGGAAAATTGAATCGCCCTGGGATTCTGGAAATAATTACAAACTGGCCCAAGGGTGAAAGTTTTGGTGTCACGGATGAAGAACAAGAACCAGTGACACGGGCTGAAGAAGCTCCACCATACAACGAGCTACCGGCAGAGGAAATATGCTATGCTCTATTCACTGACGGTTCCTGTTGCATTGTGGGGATGAACCGGAGATGGAAAGCAGCTGTATGGAGCCCCACACGACGGGTTGCAGAGGCCACTGAAGGAGAGGGTGGATCTAGTCAATTCGCCGAACTCAAAGCCATCCAACTGGCCCTTAACATCGCAGAGAGAGAGAAATGGCCGAAACTCTATTTATACACTGATTCCTGGGTGGTAGCCAATTCCCTGTGGGGATGGTTGAAGAGATGGAAAGAGGCGAACTGGCAGCGCAGAGGAAAACCAATTTGGGCTGCTGAAAAGTGGAAAGACATCGCTACTTGATTAGAGAGACTACCTGTGAAAGTTTGCCATGTAGATGCCCATGTCCCCAAAAGTAGAGCCAATGAGGAGCAGCAAAATAATCAGCAAGTAGATCAAGCTGCAAGGATAGGGGTGTCAAAGATAGACTTAGATTGGGAACACAAGGGAGAGTTGTTCCTAGCTCAATGGGCCCATGATGCCTCGGGTCATCAGGGCAGAGATGCCACCTATAAGTGAGCACGAGACCGAGGGGTGGATTTAACCATGGACAGCATCTCTCAGGTTAACCATGACTGTGACACATGCGCTGCCATCAAGCAAGCCAAGCAGGGGAAGCCCCTCTGGTATGGGGGGCGGTGGTCTAAGTATAAGTATGGGGAGGCCTGGCAGATAGACTACATCACACTGCCTCAGACCCACCAGGGCATGCACTACGTCCTGACCATGGTGGAAGCCACAACTGGATGGTTAGAGACATATCCAGTGTCTCATGCTACAGCCTGCAACACCATCCTGGGCCTGGAAAAGCAGGTCCTTTGGAGGCATGGTACCCCTGAAAGGATCGAGTCAGACAATGGGACTCATTTTAAGAACAACCTCATTAATACTTGGGCTAGAGAACATGGCATTGAGTGGGTGTACCACATCCCTTACCATGCACCAGCTGCAGGTAAAGTGGAAAGGTACAATGGATTACTGAAAACCACCTTGAAGGCATTGGGTGGGGGGTCTTTTAAAAACTGGGAACAACATCTAGCAAAGGCTACTTGGTTAGTTAACACCAGAGGTTCCACCAGCCAAGCAGGTCCTGGCCAGTCTGACTCCCTTAATATAGAGGATGGAGATAAAGTCCCAGTGGCCCATGTTAGAGGTTTGTTAGGAAAGGCAGTATGGGTTAATCCTGCCTTGAGTACATCCTACTGATTGTAGGATGAGACAGAAAGAAATATGTAAGTGTTGAAGGACTGAGTAAGTGAAATGAGAGGAAATGTGTAAGTGATGAAGGTTTGAGCAAGTCGGATGAAAGCTTTTACGTTGTAGTTAGTGGGTGTATATCCCAATCGTGTGTAACGTTCACAATGTGGAATAAGGGGTGGAATGTCCCGGGTTGGTGTTGTGTCTGCTCCTCTCCTGACCCCACACCTCTCTGTCTGCATGGAGCTGCCGCCGGTGCCCTTCTTCCCCCCCCGAGGGGGGTGGGGTCCCGGGGCTGGGCGGCTTGGCCGGCCGGGCTGCTGCTTGCTGCTGTTTGCTGCCCGCTTGCTTCTGCCCCGCTGCTTCTTCCCCAGCTTGCCGCTGCCCTGCTGCTGCTGCCCCGGCTGCTGCTGCCCAACTGCTGCTTTTCCCTTTCCCTCCCCCCCGCCCCCCCCTTTCTCCCCTTCGGCTCGAAGATCTGTACCGGCTCCGGACGGGACCTGGACATCAGAGACTGCCTCCGGAGCCTGCCCAAGAAGCTTCTCGCCTTTCCCAGCAGCGACCATCTCTCACTTTGGTGAAAACGTTTTTTTGTCATCTGGGATTGTACTTTCCTGTTGCTGGGAAGTGTTTTTTCTTGCGTTTGTTAATAAATAGGTTTTCTCCACTATTTCCCACCGAGTAAAATTCTTTCCGAGCCCAGTGGGGGAGGTATTGTGAGGGGGGCTTATTCTCTGGGGGGCTCCTTTGGAGGCTTCCCCCCAGTTTTGTCCTAAACTTGGACAACTCTGATAGATGTATCCACTCATTAATAAACATGGATTGACCTTTCTGTATTTAGAAACTGGACAAGGCCATGAAATCTGACATCCGACATTGTTTGAGGGTGTATGATCAAAGTCAGCTCCCTTGGTTCCTCCTTGAGCCCTGACCAGGCTTTGGGAGTGACCCAAGAGGAGAATGAAACCAGCTGTTTCTGCACTGGAAGTGCTGTCAGTTTGTTTATTCAGCACTGTCAGAGCTGGGCCCTCCCACAGCAGGGTTGGACCCTCACCTGTGGCTGGAGGCACCTGCAGGAATTCCCAGTATCCGGGCGTGGCTCTGCAGTCCTTGGCTGTGACAGTGTCCTGGGGTGACGTTACAATACTTTGTATCCCCAATCGTGTATGCTGTTCATGCCTGGAAGGTTTGTTTTGTCTGGCTAGCCGGCGCCCCTCCCCCATCGGCTGCTCGCCAGCTGCCTCGGCCGCTTCGCAAGCTGCTTCTGCCGCTTCTGCCGTTTTGCATCACTTCGCTTTGCTTTATTTTCTTCCCTTATTAGTTAGTTTAGCTAGGAATCCCACCCGAACCTGATCCGGACCTGACCTGGAACATCAAGAAACCCCGGACTCTGCCTGTTCGTGACAAGCACTACACGTTTTGCCTTCCCCGGCGCCGGAGACATTCTGAGTCTGTACATCCACTCAGACGGGTGAAAGTTTCTTTGTCATCCGTGTCTGTTTTTCTCTTGTGTTGAGGAGTGGTTTTTTTCTTTGTGTGTTTGCTAAATAAACAGGTCTTTTCCACTTTTCCTCTGAGGAAATTCTTCCCGAACCAAGTTGGGGTGGGGAGGAGTTTTGGGGGTTTGTTTTCTGGGGGGCTCCTTTTGGAGATTTTCCCCTAATTTTGTCCTAAACCAGGACAGACAGCTTCCCCCAGCTGATGTGTGCACCTGGGTGATGGCAGAGTCTGAGGGTAACTGGTGCTGTCTCTTAATCACTGCAGGCAACCTTTGGTAGTGATGGTTGAGTGCACTGCAGAGCTTCTCCCTTTTTGATCCTTTGCTGCTCTGAACTACAGTAAATGACACTGATTCCTGAGCTTGGTGTCTGTGTCTCTGCTGCTGACCCTGCCCACTGGTAAAACAAAGTCAGTGTGGTCTGACCAGATAACCACAAAATGTTGCTTTTTAAATGCAAATGTTTGGAATCAGTCCTGTCCTAAATTCTCAGGCGTAAGGAAAACCTTCCCTAGAGTTTGCTGGCTCGGGAGTGGGCTGAGTTCAGAGCACCCTGAGAGCAATGGGGAAGTCATCTGAAAGAAGCTGAACCACTGGATGTATTAAAATATGGAAATAGGAAAAGAACTTGTGTGTTTGGGAAGATGAGGATGAATTTTGTTAACAGCATCCCAGAAACAGCACAAACAGAGAGAATGATTGCTGCCAATATGCTCCCACATGGAGTAACACAAAAGGTTTTTAATCTTGAGCTTGGATTCATTTGTGCAAAGGAAATACTAATAATATAATAAATAATTATATACATATATATAATAAAAATTTTATATATATATACTTTCACATGTATATAATGACATTGTAAAATAATGCTCCAAATACTAATTTTTTAGCTTTGGCTGCTCAGGGATGTTACACTTAATACTCTACACAAAAAGATTGGCCAGGACCCAACATCACTGGTGAACTCTGTGAGATTGTGTACAATGAATGAAAGAGGAAAGGATGAAATCGGCTGGTTTTATAGGGTTTGCTGACACTAGGATGTGGAATGCTTTGTCTTTTCCTGTGAAAAATAAAGTAAGACTGATGGGTTTTTCATACAGCAGACCACCCACAAGCTGCAGCATTAATTGAAAAGATGAAGGCGTTGTTAAAAGAGCAGTTGAAAAAAACATAAGATGTGAATTTATTGCAATGAAAATGTCATCTCACAGATGTGCTCCATACCCTTAACAATGGGCCCACTGGGGGAATGGAAACCCCCTGGATGTGCATGGCTGCACCCAGTTTGAAAATACAACCACGGACACAGTGACACTGTGACTGCCTGGGAAATTATTCTGGGTGTGATGGCCCCTGACAGGGCCACCCCAGAGGCTGCAGGGCTGGACCTTTATGCATTGGAATTATTTAGGATAAATCAGAAGCAAATGAGAGCTATCAATACTGGAATAGGAATTCAGATTCCTCCAGGACACTTTGGTTTGATAAATGCTCACTTGAGCTTGGCCTTGAAGTGTTCATGTCTTGGGAGGAGTAATTGGTGCAGAATATTAAGGAGAAATTGAAGCAATTCCGTTAAACAATTGTGAATTTGATTATTAAATCTCATGGCAGGGTAGCATGATTATTGATATTGTAGTTTTTAAACAACTGTGAAAAAAAGAACATCGACCTCGAATCACTGCTGTTCATGGAGATGAAGGGTTTGGATGCACCAGTCCCAATAATGGAGCCAGAGTGTGGGTGCAGAGGTCAAATGGCCCTTCCAGGCCAGCTGAAGGAACAGCTCTGGGGAAAGACACCACTGTTTGAATCCTGAAACCTGGGTGAGAACAATGGGAATATGTCCCTGCAGCCAAGTGTCCTGTGCCAGAACAAGTGGATGTTATGGGATATTGTTTTACAGGACCAAATCTCCCTTTGTCCCAACAGCCCCTTTGGAAAATGCCCTGATCCACGGGGCTCCATGTGAAGGCTGATGTGACGCTGAGGCACTTCCACACAAATTCCATCCAGGAGCCTGGGTGCCCTCAGGGACTGGGACCAGGCACCTCTCCAGGCAGAGGGGAAAGAACCCACCAAGCCTTGTCACCCACAGACAGCGTGGTACAGCTGAACAGCAAAGGACCTCAGGGACATTTTTCCGGAATTAAACAGGTGTCAGCTCTGTGGGCAACAGAAATATTGTTCCTAACCCAAATGAGGTTGAGGAAAAAGAATGAAAAACCATGTCACTCATCTACTACTGATGCCTGCAAACTGTATCTTGATAATCAGCCAGAATCTGTTTGCAGAAACACCTCTGGAGTTTTACCAAGGATTATTCATGAAAATGGTCATGAAAATGTCAAGATCAAAGCAGGCAAAATACTCAGTCTAACAAATTGCTGTATATGTTCTCAACCAGACAGAAATCAAGGCAGAGCCATGGTTTGCCATGTTTGTCATGGTTTGCTTTTTTTAAAATGAGCCCTGTGGTGCATTTAGTGCTGAGCCCTTGAACCTCAGGGCCTGAGAGGAGATTGCACAAACCTTTCCAGGAGTCCAAGGCAGAAGAAAAACCCAAAGTGTCTCAAAGCATTAATGGGTCCCACTAAGGTCCATCCCCAACACAGGCTCCTCATGGACTCCATGGAGGAGAGAACTGGAGGCCATGATTGCCCAAAAACCTCTCAGAGACTCAGAGAGGAGAGGAAAGGAAAAAGGAAAGTACCTTAAAAAACGGAAGTGCCTTGAAGCATTAATGAGCCCACGGAGTGTTGTTACTGAGAAAGGCTCTCAAGAGACTAATTAAAGCAGATAATTGGAGGCCATGATTGCACAAAGCTATCAGTGACTCCAAGGCAAAAGCAAAACCCAAAGTCCTCTGAAAAACCTGCAGCCCCTGGGAGCAGGAAGGAGCCCCCAGGGCCATTCCTGACCAAGGCTCCCCAGGGACTCGCCCCAGCAGATCCCTGAGGCCACTGGGATGTGGGGGGGATGCTGAGGGCAGGACAAGGGGTAACAGTGCCCAGCCTTGCTGGGGCTGTGCCAGGAGGCCCCAGTGGCTCAGGACAAGGTGTCTCCTCAGAGCCCTTGGTGGCACAGACCCTGCTGTGCCCCAGGGCACCAAGACTTGGCTTCTCTTTGTCCCCACCTGTCATCTCTGCCTCCAATTCTCTGCTCTCATTGAGGCTTGGGGACACTCTCTCATTCATATTCCTCCCTGGGACCCATTAAATCTTCAAGAAACTTTGGAGTTTGATTCTCACTTGGAGTTCTTGAGAGGTTTCCAAACAAAACATTGCTCTGCCTTCATTTCCCTCTGGTCTGGTGCAGTTCATTAAGAATGTTTCCTATAATAGTTATGGAGAAATATTTTGAAGTGCTTCTTAAAAATATCCATTCCTATTTTAAAGGATAGATTTTATTACTGTTCTCTTTAAAGCAGAGCTGATTGCAGCATTCTGTGATTGATACTGATCCAGGGTCTCTCCCCAGGAGATCTGGCCTGCTCAGAGAAGCTGTGCCTTGAGGTCTGAGCCAGTGTGGACAACCTTGCTCCACATTCCCCAACCCCATCCTGTCTGCCCTCACTCACCCGGGACCTGCTTTGCTTGGAGAGTTGGCTGCTCTCAGGAAAAGAGGAGTTTTTCCTTTTTGTTATTTTCTACGCAACCTAAAACTCCTAATTTATCCTATGGAAAACAGACACACTCCTCAGGTGTGTGCCAGCCCAAGGTGCCACAGAGGAGGTTCAGCGCCAGGGATCGGGGCCTCAGGGGTGGTGCCTGGAGTCAGCGCCATCTTTCCTTTCTGCCTCTTACTCCCATCATGCCGCGCGGCCCCATAGAGCCCCATTGGAGCCGGGACTACAATACCCATCATGCCCCACGCTCCACAGAAGCCCTGGTATCAGCCCGCACACGTCCCATTTGTGTTGCTCAACCCCCAAGGATCCCTAAGTGCCCTGTCACAGCTCCTATTTGGGATCCCCCAAAAACATCCCCAGATCCCCTGAATGCTCCCAAGCCCGCAGATGCCCGTTACAGGAACTTCTGAGAATTCATCTCCTGCCATCCCCCGCGAGCTCAGAGCACCTCATAACCCAGTCAGTCGCCTAAAATTCCTGCCATGCCCCGTGCCCTGAAGAGCCCGGTTAGAGCTCCCCCAAGATCCCTCCAAGCTCTTCGGAACCGCATACGTTCCCTCCTGAGGACCTGAAGTCACTGCTCAGAGGCAAAAGTGTCCCCGCAGTGCCCTCCCGGACCCCAAACTCTCCGCAAGAGGCACTTCCGGGACTACAGCTCCCATCATGCTCCACGGTTCCGTTAACGCGCCACCAGCTGAGAATTCATCCCCATCATGCCTTGCGCCTCACAGAGAAACACAGCAGGTGCGCCAAGAGCTCCCATGATGCTCCGCAGCCCCTTTAACCCGTATTATACCCGCGCCTACAACTCCCATCATCCCCCGCGCCCCACAGAGCCCCGTTAGAGCCCCCAAGTGCCCGCCCGGACCCCGAAGGGTCCCAGATTCTCCTCCGTGACCTTCAAGTGCACCCCTGGACCCCCAATGCCACTCTGAAGCTTAGACTTCCTTCTAAATTTTTTCCCCAGACCCAAAACTGCCCCGAAGGTGCCCAAGAAATGTCTCCCTGGACCCTTAAGTGCCCACCTTGACCCAGTCTGAGAAAAAGTTGATAATAAAGATGATAAAAGGATTACAAATATTATCAGTTATCTTAAAGAGGGAAAAATAAATAACCAGTAGAGATTAATTATTAATTATGGGATTTGTCTTACTTAGAAGCAATGACCAAAAATTTATTTGGTTGATAATAATATAAAGATTATTAATATAATTATATAAATTAGGTTTAAGTGTATAGAATAGTAATATTATATCTCAGAAAAAAAAAGTTATTATTTAATAACATTTTTGTTTTAAATAGAAATTGATGAGTTTTTCTTATATTTTTGGTTGTCAGTCCCAGGTGGGAGATATCATGACTTGGTTAAGTTGGGGGTGAGGAGCAGGTTGTCCACACTGGGTCAGCCTGCATGGGCCTCATTCTGCTCTGTGCCCAGAGCTCCTATGAAGGCATTCAGCATGAAGATCACCTGTGAAACGCTTCTGTCAGTTCCTCTCTGAAATGAAAAATTAAAAAACATTCCCTTGAGTAAAATAAAGTCATGAGATGCACATTGAAATCTTCCTCCTTAACAGAACTCCAAACTGACTCCAAGCAGCAGCACAAGCCCTCGAGACTTGATGACAAATAGAGGGAGAAAAAGAGCTCCTGATGGATTTCTGTATTTTAATGTTCCCCACGGTGGATTTGGGGCTGCGTCTAGGACCCCCAGGCACTGAGAGAAGGTTGAAGAAGCTGCTCAAGGAGTCAGAAGCAAAACTCCAAGTCCCTTGGAGCATCACTGGCCCCACTGAGGGCAGGGACTGCCAAAGGCTTCCCAGGGACTGATGAGAGCAGATCCTTGAGGGCAGGATTGCAGGAGCCAAAGGCTGTGAGCAGGAACTGCAATGCTGAGCAAGGCCTGGGCTGGTTGGAGGCAGCAGAAAGGCCAAGGGCTGAGCCCAGGCCTGGCCCAGCAGGGCCTGTCCCTCACGGGTGGCTCGGGGCTGTTCCTGGGGCACTGGGATGGGAGGAGCAGCAAGGAGAAATGGCATCACCCTGTGTGACACTCCAGATGCTCGTGGAACCAAGGGCCAGTGTGACACTGTGGGGCCTCATGGAAACAAGAGGCCATTGTGAACCTGAGGGGCTGTAACACCCCAGAACACTGAAATGCTGGGGGTGACCAAAGGTTCCTTTACTCGAGTTTGGTGCACAGGATAATCCCCAGCCAGATATTCTAAAGAGGTCAAAATGACACAAAATTTTACTGGCAAAGTATAGAGAAATAAGGAATGCTTGAAAAGGATTTAATACATATAATTCAACATAAAACACTTGTCATAGCAGGAACTTCATTAACTTAACCCATTTAACCTTAGAAACCCTTAAACACTTCAGTTGTTGAGATACCCAAAACTGTTCCATATAAAGAGCATTAGGAGAGGAGAGAGAGAGACAGAAAGACAGAAGCTCTATAGAAAGACACACAAATGGCTACCAACTCCTGGGGTTCCAGTGTGGGTGAGACACAGACTCCAGCAGAAGGCAGGGTACAGACCATGGGCTGAGCTCCTGCTCCATGTTTTAAGCCCCTGGGCCTTCGTGGGCCTCCCCCCAGGTGGGACTTGTGATTGCTGGGGCAATCAGAGCCTGAGTCAGCACCAGCCCCCTGTGTGACTGATTGACAGCTCATCCCGAGGTGTCTGGGACATTGATCCCATCCAGCCTCTGACAGCGACCATGGTGACACCATGGAACCTCATGGAACCATGGGTCAGTTGTGACAATGTGGGTCCAGGGACACTATGGAGACACTATGGAACCTCATGGAACCAAAGAGATCATTGTGACACTCTGGTGCCTCATGGAATCAGGAGAACCCTTGTGATACTCAGGATCCTTATGGAACCAAGGGTCAGTGATGAAGCTGTGGGGTCTGTAGAACCAAGGAGCAGAGAACCATTGTCACAAGAACCATTGTGACACAGTGGGGCCACATGGAGCCCAGGGGCCATGGTGACACTGCCAGACCTTATGGAAGCAAGAGGCCTGTTTGACACGACAGAAGCAAGGAGAATATTGTAGTAAGAAAAATATTGTCACACTACAGGGACTCATGGAATCAAGGACAACATTGTGACACTGTGGGGTCTCATGGAACCAAGGGATCATAGAGCAGGTCTGGCTGGCTGGGCCTCCTGGGGTCACCTGACAGGTCTAGCTGACCTTGGCATCTTGAGAGTCGATTCTCATCTGCGACTGAAAGACTGGGGCTCTGTACTTTCTTTCCTGTGGAAGAGAACCGTCCTTGTCCTCCTGGTACCCATGGCCAATATTGGGAATCCACCTCCAGAATTCCCTGTATCCATGGACAGCTCCCAGACAAAAGCTGCCGTGAGTGACAAGTCTGGCTGTCCTTGGCTTCCTGAGACCTGGCTCTCACCTGCCTTTCGAAACACCGGGGCTCTGTGCTCTCCTAATTAAAAGAACACTTTTTTCATTCCAGGCACTCACTAGCAAAATTGAGATTCCACCTTCAAAAATCCCTGTGTCAAAGGATTTTCCCCAAGTGAAAGATGTCAAGAGGGACAGGTCAGTCTGGCTTAGCCCAAGGGTGGCCATCTCTCATCTTCTTCCAAAACACTTGGAATTCTCATTTTTCTTTCCTGTGGAAAAAACCATCCATCTCGACCAGGCAACCATGGCCCAAAGTGGGATTCCACGAAACATAGTATTCTGTTACAGCTGAAATAATTCTTTGTTTGAGGAAACAAATTATGGGATATCTTAGAAGGTTTAGAAGCTACAGGTTAGTAATGTTACCCATAAAGATATATATCTTAGTATAGGGATTAGAAGTTGATAAAGATTGATTGTTTAACATTCAGAACCAGCCAAAATACACATATAGAAGCATTTAAGCGAAAACTGGTATACATTAGAAAATACTGAGAGCCAGTCAGGGGAGACCCATCCATCATAAATTTTGACACAGAAACTATAAAGCCTAATAAAGAATGAAGGGATTAACTGGACAGGTAGTCATAGTAACAGGACAGAGGTAAAAAGTTTAGAGCCAGGTAGAGAGTGCTTACTTCCTTCCCTGAATCCCTCCAACTCATTTAAAAGACCACCGACCCAATACCAAGGGAACACTATGCAACCACAATGAGTATGCAACTAATTTTAATACCGAGCGGGGAATGGGCATTGACAGATGCCTATACAGTATAGGCATCTTAGAATATGCATGACTTTTGTGAATAGCTAATAGCCTTTGGAAGGAATCCCATGTTTCCACCCAGGGCTGGAATAAACATATCCTTTAGACTAAACTAGTTGAAAGGTATTCTGTCCTTGCCTTTCATGAATCATTTTGGCGGCCACAGCAGGACCTTCTCTTCCCGTAGGAACAGATGGGATTGTGGCAGCTCCAGGTGCGCCAGCCCAAGTCCCTCTTGGACAAGAGATTTCCACTCCCACCTGCTTCAGTGTGGGAGACAGACAAGTGTGCTGGCCAAGGACAAAATGGTATGATAATGATTTTAAAATTACCCCAGGGTGAGAGGGCTAATTGGGAAGACATAGAAGGTATTCTGTGCATGATGTTGGCTGAAAGGTATTGCGTGCAAGCAGAAAGAACTGCTTAAGTTACTGGTGAAGGGATTCTGATGTGCTGTAGAGGGCTCAAGGGGGTAAGTTCTGGGGGTGTGCTTGAGTGAATCCTGGTGTTCAAACTGACAGTGGAAGGATTTGTCTTGCCATGGAGGGCACTGCTAGCAATTCTGGGGGTGAGTTTGGGCAAATACTTGTTTAGTGATGCTATTTTGGCAAGCTGTTGTGGTTGTGATTGGATGTGTGTGTGTTTGTGAAGAGTGCTAGATTAGATTTTTCTATCATGTACTTTTGAGGCAACACTACCATCTCGTGTCGCAAGTTGTAGTTGCAACAAGTTAATAGTCAGTTATTTGTGATACAGCACTACCATCTTGTGCTAAAAATTATAATTGCAGCGAATTGGGAACTTTTGTGTGAAACAGGCCATTTGTTTGTTCTTAATAAATTGTTAAAAGTAGTCAGCAAAGCTCGAGTGCGAGCCACAAGTGCCCAACCATCCAGGGAAGGGCTCTCTAGATGGTTTGGGCTCCAACCACGTGAATTTTTAGCTGAAGGAGGAGCCAGGGCTATTGTCAAACGGGGGAAAGGGAGGAGAGAGGGGGTGTTTTGAGGGGGATTGTATTATAGTTGAACAAGTAATAATTTGGTTTTTAACTGGGAACTACCCCCAGTTGAGAATAATCTCGGAAACCAGTAACGATGGGGACTAATAGGGGTAATTCCTTGCTTTTTGTGTGGGCTGATGATTTTTCATTGGGAACCAGGGTGGCATCCAAGTTGGGTCTTTCTCCACTGTAGAGGGTGCAACAAGAGATGATATTTTATATCTTACAGAAGGAGACCTAGGTGCCCTGGAGCTCCCGAGATGTTATATTTGGGAAGCAGCACACGATCAGTGTGAGACACTGAGTCTAGTCTGTAGAAAAGATTTAAAGCTGGAGAATTTTGATACTTTTGAAAAAGACTGGGAATGGTGCCAGCTTGGAAAAATGAATTATAAGGCTCCCCTTGTAGTTTAACTTTCAGGATTTGAGATACGGGGCTGTATTTGTGGAATTTCTGCCCAGTCAAATAGGAGAAGAAAGCAGCCAACTGTTTGAGCTTTTGGAGAAGGGAGGGTTTTGAATAACTTAGAGGAGAGAGCAGAACTAATCTCTGCTGCATATGCTCAGTATTTTTGTAGCCCAAGACTACCAGGTCAAGGAAAAGAGCTGGGATAAAATAAAGGAACTTGAGAAAAAGGACAATGGGCAGCAAGGAGATTTCTAAAGTCAGTCCTCTAGGCTGTATTCTGGCACATTGGAGAGAACTTGTGGGATATGGAGGTATTGAGAGTAAGAGAAATCTCATGAAGTTTTGTAAACACTGGTGACTGCTGTATAAATTAGGTGAAGACACCTGGTGGTCGCCATCTGGGAGTTAGGATTATGAAACCTTTTTGCAGTTGATGTTATTTTAAAGAAGGGAAGAAAACTGGGAGGAGATACAAGGATATGTTTTCCTGTCTTCAAAATCATCCTGAATGGCAGAGAAATTGTGGGATTAGACCTTCCTCTGACCCCTTTGTACTAGCTTTGGAAAAAGACAGAAAGGCAAATAAAGGGAAACCTAAGCATTGCTGTGATGCCTGCTCCATAAACCAAAGGTGCACACAGCCTGATAAAGTTTATCATGCAGGAAAATAAGAACAGGAGTTAACAGATTTGCTCAGGCCACCCCCTAAAAGGCAGGGTAGACAAACAGAGGAAACGGGTTCAAGGGAATCGCCACACTTAACCCCTGCTTCAGTGTCATTAGAAAAGAGAGAGACTGAGCAGCCTATTCCCTCACCTGCCAGAGCACCATATCCATGTAGTAGTGACAGTGATGACGAGCTGTCTTCTCCCTACAGCCCACCTCTCCAAAGTAGTCCCACAGCAACCTGAACTAGAAATAGAACAAAAGAGATAATACAAGCAGCCTTACGAGAGGTAGTGGGATCAGTGGAAGCAAGGATGTTAGTTAAAGTACCCTTTTCTACAAACGATTTAGAGGTGTGAGAGAAAGTTACTAAAAACTACCAGAGCGATCTGATTGGTACCGCCAAGAGATTCAAGTTTTTGGTTAAACAACACAATCCAGACTGGACAAACATCCAGCTAATGCCAGACACCTTAACTGAAACAGAATAAGCGATTAGTTTTGAAAGCAGCAGGGAATTAAGCAGAAGATTCTCAGAGAGGAACAAATCAGAATGTTAAAGATTTTTTCCCCATCCAGGATCCAAATTGGGGTCCAAACAATTGACTTCATAAAGACATATTAGGGAACTATCAAGAATTTATAATAAAAGGAATGCAAATATATTTACAATAAAAGGAGGGCAATACCTACAGCCATAAATTGGTCAGCCCTTTTTGCAGTCAAGCAGGTTCTTTCAGAAAGCCCTTCTGAATTTTTAGATAAATTGTGAGACGGAATGTGACATCATATGTCCCTAGATCCTAGTTGGTGAGTTTATTTTTAGGACAATCCATGGTGGACATTAGGTGTGAACTCCAGAAAATTAAGGAAACAGTGAGGGGATGAAACTTAGAGACCTTACTAGAAGAAGCATGAACAGTTTTTAGCAACCGAGAAGAAAAATATAAAGAAAGGAAATTGGTAGCAGTAGTAAGAGAGGAGGATAAAGGGAGATGTAGACAAGGAGCACCTAAACAAGATCCAGTTCGCCTTAGGAAAGACCAGTGCTCACTTTGCAGAACATTTGTTCACTGGTAAGATGAATGTCCTGAATGGAGAGAAGGTGATGAACAAAGAAGGGGGAAGCCCAGAAGGGAGGGGATGGTTGCACATGTAAAAGAAAACTGAGGAGGACCAGAGGGTCTTACCCTGGCAGGCCCCTGGTTATAGTTAAGCTAGGAAATGAAGGAAAGATAATGGAATTTTTAGTGGACACAGAGGCAACATATTCAGTGTTGAATAAGGGTCTAATGCCTACAAGAGATGATTATGTGATGGTAAGAGGGGAAACTGGCCAAACAGAGAAAGAGTACTTTTGCAATCCATTAAAATATAAACTTGGGAAGCAGTGGGGGATTCACAATTTCCTATACATGCCCTATGCCCCAAAAGCACTTTTGAGTAAAGATTTATTGGAACAGCTAGAAGCAAAAGTCATATTTAAGAACGGGGACATCCTTTTGGAAGTTAAGGATCAACTGTATGTGGAAGTACTAAGCCTAATGTTAACAGTTGATTAAACAACTAATAAGGATAAAACTAAAGATGAAGAAGAAAGTCACAAGAAAATAATGGATCAGGTATTTCCAGGAGTGTGGGCCTCTAGCACATCTGGAAGGGCAAAGAATGCATCCCCTGTGCAGGTCAAGCTTAAGGAAGGGAAGCAACCAGTTAGGGTGAAAGAGTATCCCCTGAGAAAGGAAGACAGGGAGGGAATCAGCTCAATAATTGAAAACTTTTTGCAGATAGGATTATTAAAAGAATGTCAGTTGAATTCAGCACTCTCATTTTGCCTGTTAAAAAACCTGATGGATCCTATTGATCCTATGGTACAGGATTTGCAAGCTGTTAACAAAATAACTGAGGACTTATACCCAGTGGTTGCAAACCCATATATGTTGTTAACATACTTGAACCCTGAACTAACCTGGTTAACTCTTTTAGATTTGAAATATGTTTATGTTTGCCTCTCTCTCCTCAAAAACAGTCAGAAAATTTTTGCATTTGAATGGGAAACCCCAAATACAGTTCATAAGACTCAGCTCACACTTACGGTCCTGGCCCAAGATTTCAAAAATAGTCCCATGATATTCAGAGAAAAACTTGCAAGAGACCTAGAATCCTGGGAGGCCCCATCAGGAGAAGGGCAGCTGTTGCAGTATGTGGACGACCTCTTGATAGCTACACAAACCCAAGAGTCATGTATAATCTGGACAGTAAGCCTCTTGAACTTTTTAGGTCTGCAATGGTATCAAGTATCTCAAAAGATGCTTCAGATGGTAAAAGAAACATTTATCTGTTTGGGCTATGAGATCAGTGCTGGACAGAGGACTCCAGGGCAAGGCCATGAAGAGGCAATGTACCAGATGCCAAGACCCCAGTCAGTGAAAGAACTGAGAACATTTCTTGGAATGATAGGGTAGTGCAGATTGTGGATTTACAATTGTGGACTGTTGGTTAAACCTCTGTATGCCCTAATCACAGAAGGGAACAAGGATCTCCAATTGACAGAAGAGGCTACCCGAGCCTTCGTCCAGTTAAAGAAAGTCCTCATTCAGCCCCAGCCTTGGGACTTCCAGACATGTGTAAACCATTTTTCCTCTTTTCTCATGAGAAGCAGGGGATAGCTCTGGGAATACTAGCACAGAACCTTGACCCTTATCGAAGGGTGGTTGCTTACTTTTCTTAGGGAATTCAGGACTTTTTTTAACTGTATATAGGACTGACCAGTTTATGGGTTTAGGAATTGCCTTCTCCATTCCTTTTATTATAAATTCTTGATAGTTTTCTAATTTTTCCATCTCTTCTTCCTTATTTAGATCCCAACGTGGATCCTGGAGAGGAAAAAATTCCTTAACATCCTCCTGTGTTATTCTATAAACATTTTCTGCTAAGTCCCCCACTGTTTTCAAGATTACCTGCTTTTCTGTCTCAGTTAAAGCATCCAACAGTAACTGTATATCATCCCAGTCTGGACTGTGTTGTATAACCATATATCTTAGCCATTCAGCAGTGCCTATCAGGTCACTTTGATAGTTCTTAGCAAACCTTTCCCATACCTCTAAGTCAATTGTAGAAACAGGTATTTTAACTAGCATACTCCCTCCCCACATCCTACTCCCTCCTGTAAAGGTGCTTGTATTATTTCTCTCAGTTTTTTTCTAGTCAGGGATGCTACAGGGCTATGTGGGGGAGATGGAGTTGGAGTTGGGGTTGGAGTCAGTGATCCTTCTGAGTCCGTTTCTTCTCCTGATTTTTCTTGCCCTTTAGAGGGGGACCTAAACAGATCATCTAATTCCCGTCCTTGTTTCTCTGTGTGACAAACTTTATCAGGACGGGTACAACGCTTGTTTATTGAACAAGTACTGCAACATTGCTTGGGTTTCCCTTTATTAGCTTTACAGTTTTCTTCAATGGAAAATAGCAGGGAATCACAAGGGGATTTAATTCCACAATCTCTCTGCCACTCAGGATGATTCCAGAGGGGAAAGAACATATCAGTATATGTTACTTCCTCCCATTTTTTTCTTTCCTTAAAAACAGCATTAATTGCAATAAGGTGTCATAATCTGAAGTTCCAGCAGGTGGCCATCTAGTGCCTTCTCCCAGCTTATAAAGTGGCCACCAGTGTGTAAAAAATTTTACAAGGGTTCTTTTGTTTTCAGTACTAATTTTTTCCAGTGTGTCCAATACAGCCTAAAGGATTGGCCTTAGAAATCTCTTTGCTCTGATTAGCACCCCATTACTTCTTTTCCCAACGCTTCCTTACTTTATCCCAGCTCTTTGCCTTAATTTGAAAATCTCGGGGTTTAAGAATAGTCTGAGCACACTCAATTCTAATTATTTCTGCTGGCTTTCTTAAATTATTTGAAACTCCCTTCTCCAATAATTCAAACAATCAGTTACTTCCTTCTTTCTCGCAACCAATCACCACTAGAATTCTTACAGCTTTCTGAGAGGCCTTTGCTTCTTTTGTATAACACAAATGACTAAGTGATTCTCTTGGTCACTGCCCCTGGTGTGTCTGCCTATACCACAGCTCTTCACACTGAGTACAGCGAAAACAAATCCAAGGTTCACACGGCAGCCCCTCAGACACAACCTCTACTAAATTTGGTCTCCTCTGATTTCCTTTCGTAAGACACTTCACCCACTTACCTCTTATCAAACTCTCCCAGTTCTCTCCACACACACAAGTTTTAAATCACAACTAAATTGCCCTAAATTGCTACAAATACTCGCACTGTAACTCTGACACATCCACAAACACAACCCCCTTGTATCTCAAATTCCTGAGAGTCAAGGGTACACTACTGCGGGAGGGGAATTCCTTTAATTAGTTTTGCCAGGCTTGCATCATTATTTCATCCTCTCCCAATCTTTCACAAACGTCCTAGTCCTTGGTGACCAAATGACGCTTTCCACAGGCCAAATTTACTCTCACATTTAGCATGCACTGCCACCCAGTAATAATATTACGGCAGATCTGGGATACACCCAGGCCACGCAGGTCTCCACCTGTAAGATATGCAATACTTCTTATTCTCACACTTCTTACACCAGAGAAGAGCCCAAGCTGAATGCCATTCCAGCTCCCAGTGGAAGATTGTCAGCCCACACACAAAACAAGGAATTATTCCTGCTTGTCCCCACCTCAATGGATTTCTGAGTCTTCTCTCAACTTGGGGGAGTTCACAATCAAAAGCCAGATAAGAATTAGTCTGGCTCGAGTATACTTCTCCCAAGAACACCCTATCTATCCTACTGTACTGTCACCTTACAGAGGTCCAGTTCCCCACTGCAATCAAAAACTCACCTGGTTCAAGCTGGAACCATCTGTAAAGAGTCTGCATAGACAGCCAGGCCCTTTCAGCTTCGGCTCGAGCTTCAACAGCCACTTCTAACAGCTCACAAAATAAATGGACAGCACAGATAATATAAAATGATGCTTCCAGTCTTTTGCAACTATAGCTTTTGACACAAGAGGGGAGTAGTATCACAAAAATGCAAAATAACCGTTGAGGGCTACACATTAAAAATAGACCAACATTCACACATTTCATACAGCACATGCAAGCATTCCACTCACTTTGCCCATCTTTGGCCACTGTGGTGGCCAGAAAACGGGAGTGCGAACTGGGGCCTCTCTCTCACTTTGTACGTAAGTACAATTCACCAATCACTCATGCAGCCACTTGCAGAGTCAGGGCACAATCAAAAAATAACAGCACACAATCAAAATAGCAGCAACAAACGAGAATTTGCCCAATTCACCCCTAGAATTTCTTGCGGGTCCTTAGTGTCATGGCAAATCCTTTCACCGGCAACTAAATCCTTCTGTTGCTTGCAAGTAGAACTGTACAGGCTCATGTTGTGTACAGTGCATCTCCTGTAACTTATCAACAGCCTTTTAGCCATGCATACACTTCATAGGCTACTTTCCATAATTTTAAACATGCTGTTTGTCCACAGTCCCAGCAGGTCTTGTCTGTCCCTGCAATGAGCAGCCGGGGAGTGGAGGTCCCCCCCAGGAAGATCCCGGTGGCGCACCAGAGATGTCCACAACCAGGTCTGATCCTGCAGCCAGATAGAGCTTCTCCTGCCTGGCTCGCCAATATGAAGCACTAAAAGGACTCTCCAACTAATGGAAGTTAGAAAGTGGAATGTTTATTGACAGCACCCGGCGCACCAGGAGTAATCTCCCAAATATGTGTGCAAAATTCACAGAGCTCCTGCACTCCATGTATTCCAAAAATCTTACATATTCATATAATTACCCAATACACCTGTACATATCCATTACCTAACCCCACCAACCCCCACTTCATATTAAAATGAGTTCAAACTCCTTTTATACTTGAGAAATTTTTGCTTGAAATGGGTCGATGGTTCTTGAAATGAGTCAGTGGTCTGCTAGGATAAAGGCAGGGATGTCTTCCTCATGGTAAACATTTGACCTTTGTCTTGTTGGCAGGTCCTCTGGTCCCTTGGCCATAGTCCAAGCACCCCAGCCTGGTTCCAGCTGGTTTTGGGGCCCAGGTGCACTTACAGTTTCTTCATATTTACAATGCCCTATCCTCCCAGCCTCCTTCTACAAATACAACAAAGGCAAGCAAATGACATATTGTCTTAGCTCTAATTAGCTCCATCTTGTAATAATTAACCCTTCTACTTTGGTTCTCTTCCTCTTGCTCAACTTAATTAATATATATTGCTAAATATAGAAAATATATAAACATAAATATAAAAAACTAAACTCTTAACCCTTTTAATTCTTTTAGACCCTTGATCCAAACCCTTTATTAAATTTTCTCTCCTTTGTCCAGCCACAAAGGGGAGTGAGTGAGCAGCTGTCATTGGTGCCTGACATCTGGCCTGGATCAACCCATGGCACTTTGGTACCACAGGGTCACAATGGACCCTTGGTTCTATGGGATCTCATTGGTTCATGAGGCCCTGAAAGGCCCCTTCATTCAACAAGGCCTCAAAGTTTCGCAGTAGTCTTCAGGATTCCATGAGGCCCTACAATGTCAAAAGGGACCTTTGGTACCCTGGAGGCCCACAGTGTCACAATGGACTCCTTTGGTTCAGCAGTGTCACAATGGCCCCTTGGTTCCATGTGTCCCACACTGTTAAATGAATCCTTAGTTCCATGGTGCAGTGTAGTGTCACAGTGGTCTCCTTGGTTCCATGCTGACACAATTGCCACAATTTCCGTGCTACCAGAATTGTTCCTTGGTCCCACAAGACCCCACAGTGTCACAATGGCCCCCTGGGTCCATGACATGGTGCAGTGTCACAGTGTCTCCGTGATTCCATACTGTCCTGCAGTGTCTCCATGGACTATTGGAGTGAGTCTCCACAGTGTCACCATGGCCACAGTGCAACCCCACAGTGTCACTGTGGTCCCCTGGGTGCCACAAGGCCTTGAAGTGCCACAATGGCCCTTTGATTCCATGAAGTATGGAAGACTCACAATTCACTCCTTAGTTCCATGAGGCCCTGCTGTGTCACAATGCCCAGGGCTCCATGGGTTTCCATAGTGTCACACCCAGAACTGGACAGAGGACTTGAGGTGCTGCCCAAACAGTGCCAAGCCCAGGGGAAGAATCACTGACCTGCTCCTGCTGGCCACACCATTACTGATCCAGGCCAGGAGCCATTGGCCTTCTTGCCCACCTGGGCACACTGCTGGCTCAAGTCCAGCCTGCTGTCCATCAGTGTCCCCAGGTACCTTTCTGCCTGGCCACTGTCCAGCCACTCTGTTCTCAGCCTGTAGCACTGCAGGGGTTGTTGTGGCCAAATTGCAGGACCCAGCACTTGGTCTTGTTAAACTTCACCTTGTTGGATTTGGGTCCTGGATCCAGCCTGTCCAGGTCCCTCTGCAGAGCTCTCCTCCCCTCCAGCAGATCCACACTCACACCCAGCTTGGTGCCATCTGCACATTTGCTGATGGTGCACTCAGTGGCCTCATCCAGATCATCAATGCAGATATTGAAGTCCACACTGGCTGGCTCTGATTCCTCAGCCATCCTGTAGGTGCCCTGTGGTGGCACTCAAGGTGATCTGTTCCATCACCTTTCCGGGCACTGAGCTCAGGCTGACAGGCCTGGAGTTCCCCAGATCCTCCTTCCAGCCCTGCTTGGGGATGGGCTGAGATTGGCACATCCAGTCCTCTGGGACCTCCCTGGTGAGCCAGGACTGATGGTTAATGATGGAGAGAAGCTTGGGGAGCTCATCCACCAGCTCCCTCATCCCTCTAGGATGGATCCCATCTGATCCCAGAGACACCTGTCAGCATCTGAGTGGCTCAGCAGGTCCCCAGCTGCTTCATCCTGGATTAAAGGTCATCTGTTCTGTTTCCTGCCCCCATCTACCAGCTCAGGAGAGCAGTTGTCTTGAGGACAACCTAGCTTTTTGAAGAAAATTGAGACAAACAAGGTGTTAAGTAACTCAGCTTTTTCCTCATGTTTAGTTTTTTTATTCCTCTGTGCTTCCAATAAAGTAGAGTTTCCCTCTATTTCTCCTTTTGCTATTCATTTATTTATAATTTTTTTTATTAGTTTTCACTGAAGTGGCCTGGTTAAGTTCTAATTGAGCTTTCACATCTTTAATTTTTGTTTCTGTTTGACCTAAAAACATCTTTAAATTCTTCCTGAGTGTTCATAGGCTGTCTCTGTAACATCATAGAACTTGCTGTGGCATCAGAGGGCAGAGGTCTGACATCATAGAGCAGATAATTATATCATAGAGTTGACTGTGACATCATAGAATTGGCTGTGACTTCACTGGGAGGTTTTGTGACATCATAGCAAGGCTGTGTGAGGTCACTGGGTTGGTCACTCTGCCCCAGCCCCCCTCACAGTTTCCCCAGACAAGTCCAATGCTGTTCATACCCAGCAGGATCCCCTGTCCCTCTGTATCCCCCTGCTCCACCTGGAGTCACAACCTCCCCCAAGGATGTTCAACAAATCAACCCCAGAGCCTGACACGGGACAAGGGGCCAGGGCTGTGTGACCAGGACATCAAGGATGTGGATTATCCAGGTCACTGGGGCCTGGTTTGGGTTCCCCAGGGCAGGAAAGATGTCTGGCAGCTGGAGCAGGGTGAGGGAAGGGCCTCCAAGGTGGGGTTGGAGCCCTTTGGCTGTGAGAAGAGGCTGAGGGAGCTGGGCTTGTCCAGCCCAGAGCAGGGAGGGCTGAGGGGCTCCTCATGCCAGCCTGGCAGTGCCAGCCAGGAGGTGATGGGGGACACAGGGCCAGGCTCTTCACTGGGGGCCTGTGGGGAGACAAAACACAATGGGTGGAAGGGGAATGAGGGGACATCAGACAGGACATGGGGCAAACCTTTGTTCCCATGGGCTCAGACAGGTTCTGAGATGCTGCCCACACCCTGTCCTTTGGGATCTTCAAATTCAGACCAAAGCAAGCTCTGAACAACTTGGTCTGACCCAGTTTCTGGCAGGTTGGGCTGAAGACCTGCTGAGGTCCCTTCCAATCTCCCTGATGATCCCAGGCTGATGTTGCTCCCAATTTTGGAATGGGCTGGAGCAGATGTTTATGGGACAGGAGCCCTCTGGGGCTGTAGGGGACCTGACTCTTGCAAGGTGCACGAGCACATCTCATTATCTGGATCACTTGAGTACTTTAAGAAACGTCAAAGGTTTCCCACCAGGAAAGAACAGAAACTTCCTGGAAGAGTACTGAGGCAGGAGAAGAAATACTCTACCTGTGTTACCATGATACTATTATTTCATGTCCCTCTTCAATTGGGTGTTTCCACCTCTCCTGTTTAAATGGCCACGTCTGAGGACATCTCTTCACTTGACCAGCTGGTTCTATGGCCTTCCCATTGCTCCCAGATTTCCTCCTCCAGTTCTTCTCAGATCATTCCACATCAGTCAACATATTAATTGTGTTCGTATCTATCACAGCATCACCCTTTCTGATGTCTTTATCTAAAATTGATCCTGTATGGAAATTTCTTGTGCATGGTAGACCATCAGATAACACTTTGATATGGCACAGAGCTGAGGGAAGAATTTTGATGATTATTAAATTATATTCTTGTTATAATTTTTATGTTGGCCATGAAGAGAAACTTTCTGTGCCTCTGAGTCTTTCTGTGCCTCTGAATCTCACCAGTTCCTGACCCCAAAGGACACAAACCTGATGAGCTGTGGTTCCCACTGCTGTGGTGGCACTTGCACCTCCCTCCATCCCCACAGCAGAGCTCCCTTGTGCCAGAAAGTGCCTGGCAATGCAGGGATGAAGAAAACAGGACAGGCTGTGGGGATCAGGGACAGGGCATAGCCAGGGATTTGGGGTGATTGTGAGCCCAGGGCAGGAGTTGGCCCTTGGCTTTGGTGAACCTCATCCAATTGTCCTAGGCCCGTGGCTCCAGCCTGTGCAGATCCCTCTGCAGAGCTTCCTGCCCTGCAGCACAGCCACACTCCCAGCCAGCTTGGGCTCACCTGGACACTGACTGAGGGTGCCCTCGATGGCCTCAACCAAATCAGCAATAAATTGATTGAACTGCCCTGGCCCCAATCCTGAGCCCTGGGGACACCTCTGGATGTGGCTCCATTGCCCAGCACTCCTTGGGCTGGACTTCTGTTTTTCATGGAGCTGTGCCTGCCTTTGATTTTGTTGGGTGACAATAAATGAACATCCCTCTGTGTCTCAGACAGCTCCTTCTCCAAGGAAAGCAGGTGGGAGTTGGTGCCAAGGAGCTGAAAGCTGCAGGCACAGCCTGGGGTGAAGGGAGCTCAGATTTGCACAAGGCTGCTCTGAGTCCCAGGGGCTGGATGAGGGAATTGATGGGGTGGTGGTAGGGACAGACTGTGACTGGTTGTCAGCATTAAAGGTTCTTGATTTTCATATCTGTTCCGTCTGCATGGGGAGATGCTCAGGATTAATATCAACTGGGAATTGCTGATATCAATCTATAAAGAGAAATACAAAACTAAATAGGGCCAAAAGAACAACTTCTGCATTTTAAAAAAAAAATATATAGTATATTCTCTTTGAATACACTACTGAAATCTGTATAATTAACCACAGAAGAATAAAGATTTAGAATAAATTTATTCCCAGGGTCATGTCTTGTTGGTGTGCTCTGAAATATTAATGAGCCTTTGTAACTGAATTCCTGAACTGAAGAACTGAAGACTGAACAAGTCTCTGGAGAGCTAAAATTCATCAGGGAACTGCCAAGTTGCTAAGGATCCATCCTCAGCAGAGCAGGAATGAACAGATTCCAGTGGTTTCCAGGCTGCTCAAGAGCTGTGAGCTCACACACAGGCATAGGGGCTCCATGGGCATATCTGAGGGGCCCTTAATCTTCCTAAGGGTCATGAGATGACAGTCACAGGGCTCCACAGTGACAACAGAGGGGTCTCTAGGCTGCCAAGGAGCCAGGCAGTGTCAGGAGTCCAGTGGGGACATCCCTGTGCTCCTAAAGAACAGTGAGGTCACAGACACTCACAGGGGCTCCAGGGTGACATCCCAGAGTTCCTTTCAAATGCTGCCAAATCAAACAGGCCTGACTTGCCTTGGCCTCTGGTGAGTGCTACTGATCTGTGTTCAAAACCCTGGGGTTCTGTGATTTCCTTCCTATAGAAAGGAGCTGTCCTCCTTGTCCAGGTGCCCATAGCCTCAGCACATGAGCACTGTATAGGGACAGAGGAGCTCTGTGCTCAGTGGGTTGGAGACTGAGGACAGCAAGGAGAGCCCTGGGAGGGATTGCAGGGCGATTTCAGGGATGGTGGATCCGTTTCACATAGTAAAGAACAGCTGGAGAAAGAAACAATTAATGACAAGTGCAGCTGGGGTGGCCCTGATTGGATCCAAGAAGAAAGGAATTTCTGTTCCAGGGCAGGGCTGTGGTGCAACACATCCCCAAGATGGACTCTGGGCCAGCTCAAGGCATAGGGATGTGCAGCAGCTGAAAGGTTCTTCTCACTTGGACTCCTGGAAAGGTTTGTGCAATCTCCTCTCAGGCCCTGGGGTTCAAGGGCTCAGCACCAAATGCACCACGGGGCTCCTTGGCAAGTCCTGACAAACCATGGCTGTGCCTTGATTTCCCTCTGGTCTGATGCTGTTCATGGGAAGGTTTCCTACTACAGTTATGGAGAAATATTACAAAGACCTTGCATGAAATACACATTCCTATTTGAAAGGTGTATTTTATTGTTTAAAGGGTGGTCTGACCCAGTGTGGATAACATTCCTCCACATTCCCCAACCCCATCCTGTCTGTCCTCACTCATCAGGGACCTGCTTTGGAGAACTGACTGCACTCAGGCAATAAAATGTTTTTCAATTTTTTTAATTTTATTTTTTTTTAAGCAATCTAAAAGTCCTAATGTTCCCCACTGCAAGCAGACACACTCCTCAGGTGTGTGCCAGCCCAAGGCACCACCAAAACCACTGCAGAGCTGCCCTGGGCCAGCTGTGAGGGTGGATCATCATCCCAACCTGCACTGGGCACTGCCAGGGGCTGTGGCCATGGTCACTGCACTGACCCCACTGCTGGGTTTGGGTGCCACAGCAACTGTGAGAAGCTCAAGTTTCCTTGGAAACACTGGGGAGGACTGGGACATACTGGGGAACACTGGGAACTCTGTGGGAGACACTGGATATACTGGGGGTGATACAGGGGAGGCCTGGGACAACCTGAGAACACCAGGAATGCTGGGGGGAATCTGGGTGGAGTGGGATGGACTGTGGGGGTACACAGAGACCCACTGGGAAATAGCAGGACATACTGGGAGTGATACTGGACCATACTGGGGCAAATTTGGGAGTGAAAGTGGGGAACACTGGGAACACTGTGGGAGACACAGAGACATAGTGGGAGTGATACTGGGGAGGACTGGGACAACCTGGGAACATGGGGAATACTGAGGAGGAATCTGGGAAGACTGGGATAGACTGTAGGGGTACACTGAGACACACTGGGACATACTGGGAGTGATACTGGGCCATACTGGGGAAATCTGGGAATATTGTGAGTAAAAGTGGGGGATATTGGCAAAAACTGGGGATACTGAGAGTGATACTGAGGAATACTAGGACAAACCGGGGACACTTGAAACAGTGTGGGGAAGACTGAGGGAAACTGGGGCACTCTATGGGTGACACTGGGGGGATCCTAGAAGGGACTGGTTATGAACTAACGTGTACTGGGAGGGACTGGGCTGTACTGGTCGGGCCTGGAGGGGCAGTGAGAATGCACTGGGCTGTACTGGGGGGGACTGCAGGGGTTGAATGGGCTGCTCCCGCCTCTGATGATCACTGCCCGTAGTCAATCAGCCCCGGGAATCAGAGCCTCAGGGGCAGTGCCTGGTGTCAGCGCCATCTTTTCTTTTTGCCTATAACTCCCAACATGCCCCGCGGCCCGATTGAGCCCTATTAGAGCTGGGACTACAACCCCCATCATGCCCCACGATCCACAGAACCCCGGTATCTGACCTCCCAGGTGTTCCATAAGTGTCCCCCAGACCTTCCAGGATCCCTACGTGCCCCCTCAGCGTCCACTCGGCACCCGCCCAAAAGTGACTCCGGATTCCCTGAATGCTCCCAAGCCCACAGATGCCCTGATAACCCAGTCCCGTGCCTAAAACTCCTGTCATGCACCATGTCCTGAAGAGCCCCGTTAGGGCTCTCCAAGCTCCCCCGAAAGTGCTCACGAACCATACACGTTCCCCCCCCTGAGGACCTCAAGTCAAGACTCCGATGCAAAAATGTCCCTCAAGTGGCTTTCCGGACCCCAAATGCCCCCTCCAACCCACTTCTGGGACTACAGCTCCCATCTTGCTCTGCGTTTCCCATAGAGTTTTATTCGAGCCATGACTTCATCTCCCATCATGCACCACGACCTACCGAGAGACATTGTAGCTGTGCCCATAATTCCCATGATGCTCCGCAGCTCCATTGAACCATATTATACTCGTGCCTACAACTCCCATCATCCCCCGCGCCACAGAGAGCCTCGTTAGAGCCCCCCAAGTGCCCGCCCGGACCCTGAAGGGCCCCAGATTCCCCTCCCTGACCTCCAAGGGCACCCCTGGATCCCCAAGAGCTCCCTTGGATCCTGATTTGTCCGTCAGAATCCCTCTGCGCCCTGCCCAGTGCCCACCCACCTTCTTCAAGTGTCTCCTAGACCCTCAAGTTCTTTCAAATTCCATCCCTAGACCCAAAACTGCCCCAAATGTACCCCAGAAATGTCTCCATGGACCACAATGTGGCCCTTTTAACCTGTCTGAGAAAATTAATTTAAAAAAATGCAAAAGGACTATAAATAGGACTGATAAGCACAAAGTGGGAGAAATGAAAAGGCAATACTGGTCAATTAACTAATTAAGGGAATTGTGTTACTTAGAAACAATGAACTAACATTTTTTTGGTTCCTAAAATGTGTATTTATTTTTACATAAATATAAAAATAATGTAATAAAATATAGATTAAAATTATTCTAAAAAGAAAACTATTATTATAATTTTATCTAGTATTACAATTTTAATTATAAACAATTATTAGAAATTTTATTTACAAAGAGAAATGAATAATTTTATTTTAACGCTTTCGGATTTCAGTCCTATGTTCCCAGTTTCAGATGTGGTGAGGTTGGGTGTGAGAAGCAGTTTGTCCAAATAGGGTCGGCCTGAAAAGGGCTCATTCTTCTCTGTGCTCAGACCTCCTAAGGAGACATTCAGCACTGAGATAGATTAAGGTGCTTAAGTTACCTCTAGTCTGAACTGAAAAAGTAAAATAATATGCCCACTGTTATAAATGAGCGCAATGGGCCATAAAAGATCAAATAACAATTTAAAAGATTTATTGGTTACAGAAAGCAAAAGCAAATTCAGCGCTGGACAGCAGGGGAGTCTCCACTCCAGCACCTGCTGCACCCACCCCCCCTTAGTCTGTTCCTTTTAAGCTGTTAGGTTTTTGGGTGACGTGCTCCTCCTTTAGTAATTCTGCGCATGCTCCTCCAGTTGCTAGGGGGTCTTTTTCTGCCTTCTGGTGGTCGGGGGATGAGGGCGAGTAGTCTTCCTCAGCCACTGACTCCTTTCTTGGCACTTAAAACAATATGTAATTATGCAAGCAAAGCAAAACACATTCTGGCTTTTTACTTTAAGGCCTATCAAGCAGAGCAAAGCAATTAACAAGTTCTAGCGATATCTTTTTCAAGGTCTGTCTGTCAGAGGATCAAAGCAGAACAACCCCCATTCTGACCTCACAAATCTTGGTGATATTCCTCCAAGGTCTAAAGTCTGTCAGGCGAACAAAAGGCCTCTTATTTATTACAAGTCCCCCCTTTTTCTATATTATTACTTTTGTTCGCTAAATCTTTGTAATTCCCTCTTACTTAACTCCAGATAATCTTTTTCCTCTTCCCCATTTAAGGCTTCATATTTTGCTCGTATTAACATGAGGTGAGCGGCTTCTAACCTGCTTTTTACAATGCTAATTATTTTGTTGAAAATACAGGGGCCGAAAGCAAGCCCTAAAATTATTAAAATCACTGGTGCAGCTATGCTTGACAAGAGGGTCGTTAGCCAGGGTGAATATTTAAACCAAGACTCATACCAATTTTGCTGGGCCTCCCTTTCTCTCTTGCGCTGCTCCAGTTGTTTTCGGAGCTCAGCCATGGTGTCAGTTACTATCCCAGTGTGGTCTGCATAGGTTCAACACTCCACTCGCAAAGCCACACACAGTCCCCCTTGCTGTAAAAACAACAGGTCTAATCCCCGTCTATTCTGCAATACAACTTCCGAAAGAGATCTTACTGATTTTACGAGACCGTCTATTGCCTTCTCTATTTTACTTAAATCTTCATCTACTGAAATTCTAAGATCCTTAAATCCTTGCTGTTCGTTCACTAAGGAAGCCAGTCCTGTCCCCACCCCAGCACTTCCTATACTTAGTAATATAGCAACTGTGAGGGCTGTAAACGGTTCTCGTTTCTCTAAGTGGTGTTTTGGAGTGAATTGATGAGCACACACATAGTCTTTTGGGTGGTACACAATCCGGGGGACTACCATGACCTGAATGCAGTATTCGGATGTTTCATTGAAATTAAATATTGATATACACGGGGTTACCCCTAATGTGTTACAAACCCACTTGGTGTTTGCAGCAGGGATCAACCATTGGGCCGGTTTGCGGGAGTCGGTTACAGCCATTTTTACCCCGCAAAGGTGGTCTTTATCCCGACGTATGTTGCCTATACACCTCCCCTTCCCAGTTACCTGAGCCACCGATACCCCTGGGGTGCTTTCTTTTCCCCTTTTCCAAAGGCACAAGGAAGGATTGGTCCCGTTTATTCTTCTAGACTTTGCTACAGAACCTAAGGCTTCATAAAAGGGTGGATTAATACTGTAGCACAACCAGCACTCTTTAGTTAAATTGGGGTATGTGCCATTTAACACCCTAAAGGTGGCTTGTAGGATTTTCCATAGGGTCCCTCTACTTGGTTGTGTCACAGCCGTGGTCTCCATTAACTGTGATTTATTATTAGCCTCCGTGAAATTTTCTGGGGTCATGCTGTCTAAATCACCTTGATTTATTATTGTGGCTTCTGAGTCTGTTATTGCAGGATTCGGTCCAACAGGTTGAGGATCGTGGGGTACAATTTCCTTCTTTATAACAATATGCCCCCCCCGGTCTTTCCCGGGTTCCCATATTCTAAATCCCCAGAATTTTCCTACTACCCATCCTGGGTCTTGGGGTTGCGTGACGTTAAGATAGACCCATTTGCAAGTACCGATATAAGTCACCACCCCTGACGGATCTGTCCAGGGCTTCTTACATCCATGTGGACCTCTTTCAACCCTTAAGTATTTATCTTGGATTTGAACCGACCATCCCAGGGAAATTGTTTCACAGCCCCAATATCCACAGTAAAATTCTCCGGGGTAGTTACAGTATGACCTCCCTGGGTTAGATGCTGGACACATGTAGAATACACTATAGGGGCTAGAACCCGTCCTATCAAGTAGGTCATCCAGGGTTATGTTAAAGCTAGGACCTTTCGAAGTAATTTGTGTTTGAATTTCCTTCTGACCTTCCCATTGTATTAGTGACCATTTAAAGGGTTCATGGCTTGCAAGTGCAGATCTCAAAAGCATTATATATAAGATTCCTAATTGGAGGTGGTAGCTTCCCCATTTTCCACAACTGCTTTTTTTATTTTCCTTCCAATTTACCTCAGACTTTTCTTTTCCCTTGGACTTTCGACGGCTCTGGGTACCTGTTCCTCGTTTTCCCCTTTTGCTCGGGCTCCCCCCTCCGCTGCTCTCATCTCCTCTGCCTTGCCCATCAACTCGGTTGCTACGAGCTATGGGGAGTTCCATCTTCTCGGCAGCAGGAGTATTCTTCAGGAGGGGTGTTTGACCCATGCTTTTTGATACGTTTTATGTATTTATACCACTTGCAGTTCTTAATTTGAGGGGTATAGCAACTGAGTTCAGGTACCCACCGTCTGCACAAGGCGGCTACTATCCTAGCCACAAATGGGGCAGGTTCATTAGAGTGATAACAATAAAACTGGGGGTTTATCCCCTTTGTAAAAATTTTCCACCACTCTTCAGACCCTCTCAAAAGTTCTCTGGCAGCCACTTTGGTAGCCAGGACCTGAGAGGTGAGTAGCCTTTGGTCCGAATAACAATTTTTACACACTCCCCTTGGAGGGTAACTGTTGCTGCAATGGGTCCACCACTCCTCCTTACAAACTAAACAAATAAAGCATACAAAAGGGTTACAATTTCCCCAGCAATTTTCAGCATTACATCTTATTTTTACTGCTGCATTCAGCAGATCTTCCCCCCCACGCCACTGGTGCTCCTGTTGCTCGGAGCTCTACTAGGAAGGAATAGTATGTTGGATCCCACAGTCTATCTCCCATGTGGAAAAAGTCTCATACCTGTGGTGGGGTGAGAATAATGTAATTTGTCTTTTAATTAGAGCTTACTCGCTTCTTAAGTGTCAGTTTCAGGCTCCCAGGTGTGCCCTTCACTTCCCACTCGGGGTCGTTGGTGAATTTAGACGGATCTACTGGTCCCTTGATTCGGCTTGCGAGTCCACCCTTTTTCCACAGTGCATACTGCTGTGTCTGTTGTAAGCAACACCTGGTAAGGTCCTTCCCACTTGGGTGTTATCGGATTTTCCTTCCAACTTCGGATCAGTACCCAGTCCCCGGGCTGAACCTGATGTAATACAAGATCTAATGGTGGTCTCTGAACCAACATTCCTTTTTCCCATAACTGTTTTTTGAATTTCATCAAAGCTATTAAATACTCGTTAATGTATCGTTCACTAACATTTGGGTTTGTCTGTGCCTTTTCTAAACTATAGGGCATGCCATATAACATCTCGAATGGGGAAATTCCCAAATCCGCCCGGGGTTGAGTCCGAATGTTCAGCAAGGCTAGGGGAATGCATTTAACCCATGATAATTTTGTTTCTAGTACCAATTTAGTAAGTTGTTTTTTTATTTCTCCATTCATCCTTTCTACCCGGCCTGAACTTTGAGGGTGCCAAGGAGTATGTTGTTCCCATTTTATTCCTAATGCTGCTGCCAGCTCCTGAGTTACCTTTGATGTAAAGTGCGGCCCCTTGTCAGAGTCAATTGTTTCTGGTACACCATACCTGGGGACTATCTCCTCCAGCAGGGCTTTTACTACTGTTCGTGCGGTTTCCCTTGATGTCGGGAAGGCTTCCACATAATGAGTAAGATGATCTACTACTACTAAAAGATATTTAATTCTCCCCACCTTTGGCAATTCGGTAAAATCCACTTGAATATTTGCAAAGGGTTGTTTTGCTAAAGGCCTTCCCCCATAGGGTAATTTTCTGAGGTTACTTCGATTTACCCGCAAACAGGTAGGACATCCCTTTGTGATATGTTTAGCTATATCGTGGAGCCCGATGCTCATGTACCTAGTGGCAAAGTGATCCACCAGCCCCTGGGCTCCCCAGTGAGTTTTCTGATGTAACTTATACAATACCCTTTGAGCTATCGCCTTTGGTAACACTTCCCGGCCGTCTGCTAATATCCACTTTCCTGCTTCCTCTGTAACCCCCATTCTTCTAAGTCTCTCTTTCTCCTCATTTGTAAAAATTGTGTCAGTGTTTTCACCGTCCTTGACTCCATCTTTTCCCCTTTGCCCCACTTTTTCTTTTAGGACCATTTCCTTTAGGGCTGCCCGTTTTGCCTCCTGATCTGCAGCGTTATTCCCCCTGCTTTTTAAATCTATTCCTCGTTGGTGTCCCTTTAAATGAACCACTGCTAACTTTGTCGGCCCTCTCAGAGCTTTTAATATCTCAGCTATAAGTTTCTGGTGTATCAAATCCTTCCCCTGTGAGTTGATAAGGCCCCTTTCTTCCCACAGCTTTCCAAATGTATGGACTATTCCAAATCCATATCTAGAATCAGTATATATTGTCCCCTCCTTCCCCTCAAGAAGTTTCAAGGCCCTTAATATTGCATATAATTCACATGCCTGGGCAGACCATGATCTATCTAATGCACCCGACTCTACCACCTGTAAGCTCGGACCCTGCACTATTGCATACCCTGATTTTCTCTTCCCTTCTATTACCCTGGAGGATCCATCCACGAAAAGTCTTTCACCACTTTCTAATTCCTCTTCTTCTAAATCTGGTCTAATCTTCGTCTGCTCCTCTATTGTAGCTATACAGTCATGGGTCAAAAACTCATGCTCCGGTCCCCCATATAAAAATGCGGCCGGGTTCTGTAGTGCAGTGGTTTCTAACGTCAAATTGGGTGCCTCTACCAAAATTCCTTCATACTTTAAAAGCCTAGCATCCGAAATCCATTTTTCTGCTTTTTGCTGTAATACACTCCGGATGTTGTGAGGGGACATTACTTTGAGATTACCATTAAAAGTAATTTTTCTAGCTTCTTCCACCAATAGGGCACATCCGGCCACTATTTGTAAACAGGTTGGCCAGCCCCTACTCACAGGATCTAAAATTTTTGATAAATATGCAACAGGCTTCTTTTTCCCTGCCCAATCCTGGGTAAGTACCCCAAATGCAATACCCTCTTCTATGTTTACAAATAAGAAAAATGGTCTCCTCACATCCGGGAGGCTTAAGACCGGGGCATGGACCAAACTTTCCTTTAATTCCTGAAGTTTCTCTGTGTCTTCTTGACTCCATTTCATTAGCCCTTCCTGTGTTAATTTATGGTAAAGAAATCTAGCTTTACTGCTATAATTTTCAATCCACTGCCTGCAGTACCCAGTAAGTCCTAAAATTTGACGAACTTGTCTCTTGTTTCTTGGAATAGGTAGTGACATAATTGCTTGGATCCTTTCAGGGTCTATTTTCTTTTCTCCCTTCTTTAAATAGTGCCCCAAATATTTTACCTCCTCCTCTACAAACTGAAGTTTAGTCTTAGAAACTTTTAACCCCTTAAGTCCCAGAAAATTTAACAGCCTTATACTTTCTTTCCTTACATCCTCCTCATGTTCTCCTGCTAGAAGCAGATCATCTACATATTGTATCAGGGTTACTCCCGGTCCTGTTTGGTAATCTTGCAAAATTTGTTCCAATGCCTGTCCAAACAAATTTGGAGATTCTGTGAACCCCTGGGGTAACACTGTCCACCTCAGCTGTTGCCTCCTCCCTGTATCGGGGTCCTCCCATTCAAATGCAAAGTAATCCCGGCTTGCCTCATCGAGAGGGCAAGCCCAAAAGGCATCCTTTAAATCTATAACACTATACCATAAGTTATTAGGCCCCAATTTACTTAAGAGTGTATATGGATTTGCCACCACGGGAAACCAAGCCACTGTGCGTTTATTAATTTCCCTTAAGTCGTGCACTAACCGATAAGTGCCATCTGATTTGCGCACAGGGAGTATCGGTGTGTTGAAGGGTGACATGCATGGTTCTAGCAGCCCCTTGCTCAACAATCTATCTACCTCAGGTTTTAATCCCCATCGACCCTCAGGGGATATGGGATATTGCTTTATTTTTACCGGGACGTCCGGATTTCTAATAATCACCGAAAATGGGGCTATTTTTAGCTGCCCCACGTTTCCTGGATTATACCATACTTCAGGGTTTATCTTTTCTTCGTCCTTCACTCTGAGAGGACAAAGTTTAATTTGCAGTTCCTTCTCTACTACTTCTATCCTAATTCCTAGTTCTATAATCATGTCTCTCCCCAATAAGTTATATTCAGATTCTGATACTAACAAAAAGTCTCCCAACCCGATTCTTGATTCTGATTCAACTGTCACCCTTTTAATAACCCCCACCTCAAAGGGTTCTCCCTTTGCTCCTACTACCGTGGCAGTCTCTTTAGATAGACTACATCCTTTTGGCAAAAACTGAATAGTTGATCTTTCAGCTCCTGTGTCAACCAGAAAAACTATTTCCTGGCCATGGGGACCCACCTTCAGTTTTATCAAGGGCTCCTTATGATGTTTCCGTGTCCCCAAGAGATAGAGCCCCTGACCCCTCTAATCTGTCTTGAACTCCTTTTCATCCCGAATCCTGACCCTACACTCTTTCTTGAAATGTCCTTTTTTCCCACAATAAAAACACACCTTAATGTCCTGTCTCTCCCTTGAATTCCTAGACTCCTTAAGCTCTCTTACTGGCCGCCTCTGTGTCTCCCTCTGACCCTGTTCCCTACTTTCTCGTACCGCAGCAACCATCATTCTAACTTGCCGTTTCTGACTTTCCTCTTCCCTTTGGACATACACCTTTTGGGCCTCTCTCAATAGCTCATCTAAGCCTCTATCCTGCCAATCTTCC
Organism: Oenanthe melanoleuca; assembly: GCF_029582105.1. Lineage (NCBI taxonomy): Eukaryota > Metazoa > Chordata > Aves > Passeriformes > Muscicapidae > Oenanthe > Oenanthe melanoleuca. Next base: position 4,907,687 of record NW_026612650.1, on the reverse strand, counting down.
AGCTTTTGTATCTTCTTCCTTATATCTTCCCAAGATTTAGACACAAAATGTACCTTCAACACTGCCTGTCCCATTTGACCATCTGGATCCATTCCTGAATAAAGCTGGAAATTTTTTCTCAACCTCTCTAACCATTCTGTGGGGGTTTCATCCTTCTTTTGTCTCTCATTAAATGCTTTATTGATGTTCTGGCCTCTCGGGACTGATTCCCTAATTCCCTGAACTATGATTGTCCTCAGGTCCTGCATGTGTGTTCGATGTGCAGGATTCTGATGATCCCACTGAGGATTTTGAAGGGGCCATTTGGTGTTAGCTGCAGGACCCTGAGCGTGTTGGGCGTCCCAGATACGCATGCCCTCCCTCCTAATCATATTTTTCTCTTCGGCCGTAAACAGGATGTTCAAAATGGCCTGTAATTCATCCCAGGTATACATATTAGGACCCAGAAATTGGTCCACTCTTTCAGCAACTCCCAGCGGGTCTTCTAATAAGTGTCCCATTTCCTTCTTAAATTCCCTAACATCCCCTGAACTGAGGGGCACAGATATAAATCCTATTCCTGCCTGAGGACCCCCCATAGGCATTTCTCTTAATGGAAATAATTTTTCTTGTTGTTTCCTAGATCTCCCTCTAGTGACTGGTCCTGAGTAGCTCGAATGATCTGAATCCGAATCCTCCTCTGGGGGAGGTGCACTGGGGGCAGGGGCCTGCGGTGGGGGCACATGTGGAGGGGGTACCATTAGGATTTCTTCTTTCCTACCTCCCTTTTTCTTATTTTTGTTATTCCCTTTTTCGGTCAATTTAAAGATAAAAACCTCAGGACGGGCTATCCAGATTTTTGCATACTCACTTTCCTCCAAACAAACAGGTTTTTTTGTATTTACCCAAATATTTAATCTCTGTTTTATCCAATCCTCTGTTGACCCAAATATTGGCCAAAACACGTTTCTTGAAATCTCCTTCCCACCCCAAACTTCTACACAGTAATATATCATTTTTGCCTTATCCTTCCCTTCCATTCCAGGGAAATGGTCCCAATTTTCTAGTAAAAATCCTAAGGGACTATCTCTAGGTATGGGTGGGAGTTTAACACTTGCAGGAGGTTTACTCTTCCCCTGCCCCATTTCCTCCGGAGTACCTTCACTCACACCAAAAATCACTTTCGCTTCCCCTGTTTCGTGGCCCACGCCCTCGCGGGTCAATGGGAACCGCACTACTAAGGGTCCGCACTCGCTTGGGGAATCTGGCTGCCAGTCCCCCTCTCACACACACACCACACGTTGTACTCCGGGATCCCGACCCCGCCTGAACGGATCCCTTATACTTACGCGTCCTACCTCTTCGTCCTGACTTTGTGCACAAAATTTAAGGGGTCAATTGGGCCCTCCTACCTTTGCTTTTGCTTTCTTAATTTTAGGTTCGTCGGTCGAGGTTGGGATAGGACTCCCGTCCCCGGGGCCACCAAAATGGTGGGGCGCGCCTCCCCGCAGGCAGAGAGCCCCTCCAAAATCTCGATCCGAGTCACGGCACCAAATTTGTTATAAATGAGCGCAATGGGCCATAAAAGATCAAATAACAATTTAAAAGATTTATTGGTTACAGAAAGCAAAAGCAAATTCAGCGCGCTGGACAGCAGGGGAGTCTCCACTCCACCACCTGCTGCACCCACCCCCCCTTAGTCTGTTCCTTTTAAGCTGTTAGGTTTTTGGGTGACGTGCTCCTCCTTTAGTAATTCTGCGCATGCTCCTCCAGTTGCTAGGGGGTCTTTTTCTGCCTTCTGGTGGTCGGAGGATGAGGGCGAGTAGTCTTCCTCAGCCACTGACTCCTTTCTTGGCACTTAAAACAATATGTAATTATGCAAGCAAAGCAAAACACATTCTGGCTTTTTACTTTAAGGCCTATCAAGCAGAGCAAAGCAATTAACAAGTTCTAGCGATATCTTTTTCAAGGTCTGTCTGTCAGAGGATCAAAGCAGAACAACCCCCATTCTGACCTCACAAATCTTGGTGATATTCCTCCAAGGTCTAAAGTCTGTCAGGCGAACAAAAGGCCTCTTATTTATTACACCCACTTGATTAAAACCAAAATTCATGAGGTGCACTTTGAAATCTCCTTCCTTAACAGAACTCCAAACTGATTCCAAGCAGCTGCACAAGACCTGGAGACATGAAAACAAATGAAGGAAGACAAAGAGCTCCTGAGTGCTTTCTGTGTTTTAATCAGCCCGAGGGTGGATTTGGGAATGAGTCCAGGACCCCCAGGCACTGAGAGAAGGTTGAAGAAGCTGCTTCAGGAGTCAGAAGCAAAACTCCAAGTCCCTTGGAGCATCACTGGCCCCACTGAGGGCAGGGACTGCCAAAGGCTCCCCAGGGACTGGTTAGAGCAGATCCTTGAGGGCAGGATTGCAGGAGCCAAAGGCTGTGAGCAGGAACTGCAATGCTGAGCAAGGCCTGGGCTGGTTGGAGGCAGCAGAAAGGCCAAGGGCTGAGCCCAGGCCTGGCCCAGCAGGGCCTGTCCCTCACGGGTGGCTCGGGGCTGTTCCTGGGGCACTGGGATGGGAGGGGCAGCAAGGAGAAATGGCATCACCCTGCAAGCCCTGCCAGCCTGCTCAGGGAGGGCCGGGGCAGCAGCAAAGTGCAGCCCCTGCAAGGGAAGTTCCTTCTGTGGGGCTGCAGAGGCGCTGCCCAGCCCGGGGCACAAAGGCCTGGGTGCCTCTGGCCCTGCCAGCCCTGCCCAGCCCTTGGCCATCTCTCCTGCAGCCTGTGCCCCTGTGCGTGCTGCTCCTCTGCCCTGGCCGGCTGCACACGCCCATCTCGCTGTCCCCCCAGCATTTCTCAGCCCAGCATTGCTGTGCCCTCCCTGGGCTCCCTGCACCCAGGGCTGCCAGCTCCTGGCACACAGAGCCATGGCATGGCCCAGCCTCACGCTGGGACACCTCGGCCACCAGCATTCTGCCCTGGCAGGGACTTTGCTGTTTCCTCACCTCCAGGCTGAACCTTCCAGGCTCCACTTGGGGGAGGTTTCCTTCTCTTCCTAATGCCAAGGAAAGCTCTGTCTCCTGCTGTTCACAAACAGAGAAGGGCTGGTGGGAGATGTGATGGTCAGAGGCTGTTTGGGGTGCAGTGACCATGAAATTATGGAGTTTTTAAATAACCTGTAAAGAAAGGACGGGCATCAACAAAACTATACTGGACTTACAAAGGAAGACTTTGGCATATTCAGGATGAAGATTTGAGGATAATTGAATCAAGTACTGATTTTTCATGGGAAACAGTGCTTAAGAACAAAGGGTTCCACGAAGGATGGAGACACTTCAAGAAAGAAATCTTAAAGGAGCAGAAGCAGCCTGTCCTTGCATGCCAAAAGTGAGCTAGTGAAAAACTGACTGGCCTGGCTTGGCATGGACCTTTTTCTAGGAACTCAGGGAGAAAAGAGGCTGCATCACCTTTGGACAGAAGGGCAGGCAACTCAGGAAATGTTCATGGATGTTGTTAGGTCATGCAGAAAAATTAGAGGTGAAAGCTCAATTAGGATATAACCTGGCTGTGTCCGTGAAGGATAAAAAAAATTATTTTATAATCACATTAATAGGAAAAGCAGGGATAAGGAGAACCTCCATTCCTTATTGGGAGAATATATAGTTGCCAAAGATGAGGAAAGGTCTGAGGAACTTAACGCCTTTTTGCCTGAGTTTTCAAGTATAAGATATTTTGTTCTCAGGACAAGTGTTCTCCTGAGCTGGTAGATGGGGACAGGGAGCAGAACAGATCTCTGAAATCCAGGAGGAAGCAGCTGGGGACCTGCTGAGCCACTCAGATGCTCCCAGATGTCTCTGGGGCCGGATGGGATCCATCCTAGGGGAATGAGGGAGCTGGTGGATGAGCTCCCCAAGCTGCTCTCCATCATTTACCATCAGTCCTGGCTCTCCAGGGAGGTCCCAGAAGACTGGAGGTGCCAATGTGAGCCCATCCCCAAGCAGGGCTGGAAGGAGGATCTGGGGAACTCCAGGCCTGTCAGCCTGACCTTGGTGCCTGGAAAGGTGATGGAACAGATCACCCTGAGTGCCATCACAGGGCACCTACAGGATGGCTGAGGAATCAGAGCCAGCCAGTGTGGATTTCAATATCTGCATTGATGATCTGGATGAGGGCATTGAGTGCACCATCAGTAAATCTGCAGATGGCACCAAGCTGGGTGTGAGTGTGGATCTGCTGGAGAGTGGGAGGGCTCTGCAGAGGGACCTGGACAGGCTGGATCCAGGGCCCAAATCCAACAAGGTGAAGTTTAACAAGACCAAGTGCAGGGTCCTGCAATTTGGCCACAACAACCCCTGCAGTGCTACAGGCTGAGAGCAGAGTGGCTGGACAGTGGCCAGGCAGAAAGGTACCTGGGGACACTGATGGACAGCAGGCTGGACATGAGCCAGCAGTGTGCCCAGGTGGTCAAAAAGGCCAATGGCACCTGGCCTGGATCAGTAATGGTGTGGCCAGCAGGACCAGGGCAGTGATTCTTCCCCTGTGCTCAGCACTGGTTGGGCAGCACCTCTAGTGCTATGTCCAGATCTGGGCCCCCCAATTTAGGAAGGACACGGAGCAGCTGGAGCGTGTCCAGAGAAGGGCAACAAGGCTGGTAAAGGGTCAGGAACACAAGTCCTTTGAGGAGTGCCTGAGAGGGCTGAGGTTGTTTCTCCTGGAGAAGAGGAGGCTCAGGGGAGAACTCATCACTCTTTACAACTCCCTGACAGGAGGGTGCAGCCATAATGGTATTTGGGCTCTTTTCCCAGGGAACAGTGGGAGGACAAGAGGACACAGCCTTAAGATGCACCAGAAGACGATTTGGCTGGACATTCAGAAATATTATTCACAGAAAGTATGATTTGTAATTGGAATGGGCTGCCCGAGGAGGTGGTGGAGTTGCCATCTTTAGAGGTGTTTAAGGAAAGACTGGATGAGGCCCTGAGTGGCACGGTCTGGGTGACAAGGTGGTGTTGAGTCACAACTTGGACTTGATGCACTCAGAGGTCTTTTCCAGCCTGGGTGATTCTGTGATTCTGTGATGATTGTGACACTGCAGGGCCCCAGGGAAGCAAGGTCCCATTGTAACATTGTGGGGAAAAAGGGATTCAAGGTTCATTAATGACTCTGGGTTATCTTGGAAACATGGAGACTATAGTGACACAGTGGGCTTTGTTAAACCATGGGGCCATTGTTGCACTGCAGGGACTCATGGAACTAAGGGAACAATTTTGACACCTAGGTGCCTCCTGGAACTAAGGTGATACTGCAGGGCCTCATGTACTTAGACACCCCTGTGACACTAACACTGCAGGGTATCATGGAACCAAGAACGTATTGTGACACTGCAGGTTCCTGTGTCACCAGGGCCCCATTGTGACACTGTGCAAACATGAAGTTCATTGTGGAATTCTGGAGCCTTATGGAATTTGGGAGGCCCTGTGACTCCGTGGGGCTTCATGAAATCAAGAAGACAGTTGTGAAACTTTTTGGCCTTGTGGAAATGAGGAAATGGGGTCCATTGTGACACTGTGGAACTGTGTGTAGCAATGGGGCCATGGTGATATGCAGAGCTCCATGGAACCAAGGGGCCAGTGTTACTCTTTGGGACTTCGTGGTACCACAAAGGCCACTGTGATAGTGCCAGACCTTGTATAACCAAGAGGCCACTGTGACACTGCAGGGACATGTGAAATGAAGGAAAGAATTTTGACAATGTGGTGCCCCATGGGACCAAGAGGCTGCTGGGACACTTTGCAACCAAGGATAGCATGGTGAGACCTCATGGAAGCAAGTTTTCTTGTGAAACTATAGGGCCCAGTGAACTAAGGATGCATTGTGACACTACAGAGCATCATGGAATCATGGAGACAATTGTGGAACTCTGGGATGTCATGGAACCATGCTGACACCAAGTTCACTGGGAGTGTTAATCTGCTGCAGGGTAGGAGGGCTCTGCAGAGGCACCTGAACAGGCTGGATCCAGGGCCCAAATCCAGCAAGGTGAGGTTTAAAAAGTCCAAGTGCCAGGTCTGGTGCTTTGGCCACAACAGCCCTCGCAGGGCTATGGTCTGGGCTCAGAATGGCTGAACAGTGGCAAGGCAAAAAGGGACCTGGGGACACTGATGGACAGCAGGCAGGACATGAGCCAGCAGTGTGCCCAAGTGGCCAAGAAGACCAATGGCTCCTGGCCTGGATCAGGAATGGTGTGGACAGCAGGACCAGGGCAGTGATTCTTCTCCTGTAGTCACAAGTAGTTGGGCAGCCATTCGAGTGCTGTGCCAGTTCTGGGCATCCCCAGTTTAGGAAGGACATGGAGGGGCTGGAGCGTGTCCAGAGAAGGGCAACAAGGCTGGTGAGAGGTCAGGAACACAAGTCCTGGGAGGAGTGGCTGAGGAAGCTGGAGATGTTTATCCTGGAGAAGAGAAGGCTCAGAGAAGACAAGGTGGTATCAGGGCACAGGTTGCACTTGATGATTTCCAAGATATTTTCCAGCCTGGCTGATTCTGTGATTCTCTGAAACCACCCTTGGAGCACTTTCAGGATGAGCCCTGGGCCTCCTCTTCAGAAGGTCCAGCAGCCTAGGTCTCTCAGCTTCTCCTCACAGCCCCAAAGCCCATCCTGTCAGTCCTGCAGAGCCTCTCCAGCCTCTCCTCACTGCCCAGAACAGGGAGCCCCACACCCAGACACACCAGCACAGATGTGTCCCCCTGGCCTGTGGTGCCTCTGGCAAGGGGGCAGCACGAGGCACTGTAGGAGACAGCAGACAATTCCTGAAGCATGTGTAGGATGATCCTGCTCCCCAGGGGACGTTCCCATTTTGCCAGCTCAAGAACTGGAATGTGGAGCGTGGCCAGAGAAGAAAGGGGCAACAGGGATGGACTGTTTGCAGGGGAGGGAAGAGGGATGGGCAATAGGAAGAAGTTTTTACCAGGAAGAGGAAAGAAAGCAAAGGTAAAACAGAGAAAATGCTCAGGACCTTTCGCAGCGGCTGCAGGACAGCCCTGGCTCTGAGTAACAACATCTTCAGTGGGAAAGGAAACTCACAGCTCACGGGAACAAACTTTCTGGCTGACTGCAGAGGCCACGACAACACCTGAGTGGTTTCCCTCCCATCCTCAGCCCGTGCTGGCCCCAGGGGCTGATGGCATTTGTGCTCACTCAGCTCCATCTCCCCACAGCAGCACCATGGGGGTGCTGACGCCTGCTCTGTGCAGTGCAAACAGGGGCTCCTGAGCCAGTGCTGCTGTGTCTGTGCCTGCAAGGATGCGGCACCTGTGTGAGCTGGGGGAGAGGCAAGTGCTGCAGAGGGGGGATGTTGTTGGCAGGTGCATGAGGACGCTCTGGGACGCTGCCCTGGGCTGTCCAGTGCAGTGGGGATGGATCAGCCCCTGCTCTGCTGCTCCTTGCCAGGGTCTCCCCCTTGCAGGGACCTTGCAGAGCACCAGCCATGCTGTTTGCCCCCAGCCTGCCCACGGCCAGCCTGGGGCTGCTCACGGGGGTTTTCTCTGCTCAGCACTGGCCTGGCCAAGTGTTGTGGAGAGAGCCTGGCCAAGGAGCCTGGAGTCCCCAGGCCCTGGCCTGAGGCGTCAGCGCCGCCCAAGCAGTGCCCATGGCCTGTCCCTGCTGCAGCCCCGGCACTGCCACCCCCAGGGCTGTGCCCGGCCCCAAGAGCACTCAGGCCCTGCAGCAACACGAGGGGCAGGAGGGCAGCGGGGCAGTGGAATGGGAGCAGCACTGGCAACACCAAGTGCTGCTGCTGCTGGGCACAGCTGCTGCGCCAGCACTGATCTGCCCCAGCTCTGCACACAGACACTGCTGCTGCAGCTCCAGAGAAGGGAACAAAAGGGGCTTAACAGGAGAAAAATTTGTTGTGAGTTCTTATCTTTTATTTAAATCCACCAAAGGCACAGCTTTTCAATGACACAGTCTCTGGGTCACAGTAACATTGGAGAGAAACAAAATGAGAAATGGCAGAAAGAATGGCTTTTCTTTGTGAAAAATGTTTAAAAAGGAAAAAAACAAACAATCTTCAAAACAAACCAGGAAATGTTATCAAAAAATAATTTTATTACAAGTGATTTCAAGAAACTGGAAAGCAGTTTAAAGTTCCTGAAAACATCCAGTCGTCAGTGTCCACACTGCAGCCTTGAGCTCCTGGTTCCTCAGGCTGTAGATGAGGGGGTTCAAGACTGGAGGCACCACCAAGTGCAGAACTGACAGTGACAGATCCAGGGAAGGGGAGGAGATGGAGGGGGGCTTCAGGTGTGAAAATATGGTAGTGCTGAGAAACAAGGAGACCACAGCCAGGTGAGGGAGGCAGGTGGAAAAGGCTTTGTGCTGTCTCTGCTCAGAGGGGATCCTCAGCACAGCCCTGAAGATCTGCACAAAGGAGAAAACAATGAACACAAAACAGGCAAGATATAAACAGATGCTAAGAGCAAGAAGGCGCAATTCAGCGAAGTTTCAGTTTGAGCAGGAGTGTTGGAGGATCTGAGGTATTTCACAGAAGAACTGGCCCAGGGCATTGCCATGGCACAGGGGCAGGGAAAATGTATTGGCTGTGTGCAGCAGAGCATTGAGAAAGCCACTGGCCCAGGCAGCTGCTGCCATGTGGGCACAAGCTCTGCTGCCCAGGAGGGTCCCATAGTGCAGGGGTTTGCAGATGGACACATAGCGGTCGTAGCACATGATGGTCAGGAGGGAAAATTCTGAAGACATGAAGAACATAAAAAGAAACACCTGTGCTGCACAACCTGAGTAGGAGATGTTCCTGGTGTCCCAGAGGGAATTGTGCATGGCTTTGGGGACAGTGGTGAAGATGGAGCCCAGGTCAGTGAGGGCCAGGTTGAGCAGGAAGAAGAACATTGGGGTGTGCAGGTGGTGGCCACAGGCTACGGCGCTGATGATGAGGCCGTTGCCCAGGAGGGCAGCCAGGGAGATGCCCAGGAAGAGGCAGAAGTGCAGGAGCTGCAGCTGCCGCATGTCTGCCAATGGCTGCAGGAGGAAGTGGCTGATGGAGCTGCTGTTGGAGATTTCTTCACTTTGGGCATTGTGAACTGTAGAAAGAAAATATTGACAAGCTGAGACATATTTCCATGAGTCAATCCTATGCTAATTTTTTACACATTCACTGAAAATTACTTTTCTTTTTAGGGGGAAATCTCAGTTACTTTGTTTTTTTTTTAATTTTGAGTTCAGGTTTGTTCTGCTGAGCTACTGCCTCATCTTTAGCATTGCTCTCAGCCTGAACACTGAGCAACCCAGAGGGAAAACAGGGCTTTCTGTGCCCCAATGCAGTCAGACCTGCGGGACCCACACAGCTGCCAATTGGTCATTATACCTCTCTATTTCAGGGTGACTGCACTTAAAATGCGCTTGAAAAATAAAGTGGACTCTATGAAATATCCGGTTCCAAAGTCAGGTCCTCAAAACCCTTTTCTTTTTCCCTGGGCAACTGAACAGGGTGAGATACCAGAGATGCACTGGCTGTCTGTGCCTGTAGTTGTGCCTACTGGGAGCTGTTTCTCTGTATCCAAGCCTTGTCCCTGCCAGTGCTCCCATAGCCTAGCCCAGCCCTTGGGGCTCAGCTCTGTCCTGCACACCCCTCCCAGCACAGGGCACTGCCCAGGGGCATCTCCCTGCCAGAAGCCCCTTAAGGGCAGCTCAGACAAACACAAATACTGCAAGGCAACGTGCTGCTGCTGCTGTCTGTAAGCAGAGGAGGGTGGGAGGCACTTTGTGAGGGAGATCTGAGGCAGATCTGCTGATGCCCAGGGGACAGTGCAGGAGTCTCAGTGACACACACACACACCTGACAGCCCCTTTCCCTTCCCTTGAGGGGAAAGCTGAGAGCAGCCCTGGCCATGCAGCACCATCTGCACAGCAGGAGGAATCTGCCCTGATGGGGGTGGCTCCTTCCACCTCCAACTTCTCCCCACAGTCCATGGGGAGCTGCCAGGCAGGCTGAGAGCTGCCCCTGGCAGGTGGCACATGCCCTGGGCTGGCCAAGAGCCCTGAAGGCTGCAGGAACTGCTGTGCAGGACAGCCCTGGGCAGCCCTGGCTGCAGCCCCAGCTTCAGCCCCTGCAGCCGTCCCTGGCAGCAGGAGCCATCCTGCCCTGTCCCTCTGACGGAGCCCAGGGCAGCCCCACTCTGCAGCACATCCTCCTCCTCCTCCTGTGCCTCAGAGAAACTGGGAGAGTCCTCCTGACACATCCCCCAGGCTGTGGGCTGTGCTGGCTCCAGGAGATCCCTCCAGGAGCACAGGGGACATTGCCCTGCACCCACAGACTCACCATGTCCAGGGCTGTGAAGATGTTTCCCCAAGTGAAGTCTCAGCTCAATGTCTTCCCAGTCCTGATTGCCTTTAGCTTGTCTGTGCCTGGCTCCTGTCCCCTCAGTGCCTGCAGGCAGTGCCCTCAGCCCTGCTGGGCTGTGAAAGGAGCTGCTCCTCAGCAGAAATGTCTTTTTGAAGCTTTTCCTGCTTGCCATTATCTCTCACTGTGCCAGGAGACACAACACAACGACTTTAATGAGCTGCTCAGGAGTCTGTTCTTTTTCTAAATCACATTAAATCCCTGACAGAGTGGTTTTAAAAATACTTTTAAAGAACTCAAAATCAAATTAATATGCCAAAGTTTCTTGAAGTTTTAATGAGTCCCACTGAGGGACAGGATTCAGAAAGTTCCCCAAGGTTCCAGTTAGAGCAGAACACTGGAGGCACTGATAGATGAAGACAAACAGGGGAAAGGTGTCTCTGATGCTCAGCAAACCTGGATGTGTTTCAGGAATGCAAAGGGCCAAGGGCTGAGCCCCAGCCCCTGGCAAGGCAGATCCTGTCCCTCCCTCATTGCTCAGGGCTCTTCCCAGGGCACTGGGCTCTGGGGATGTGCAATGCCAAGGGCAGGACCATGGGGCGGCCCCTGCCAGGCTGCTGAGCAGGGACAAGGAGGCAATGAGGCCCCAGCACAGCAAGGCTCACTTGTCCCCTGCTGGCCTCAGGCCCAGGGCCAGCAGCCATGGCCCAAGTGCTGCAGCAGTTGGCTCTGGCAGGGCCTTTCAGCTGCTGCCCATCCCTGTGCCCTCTGCAGCCCAGGCTGTCCTACGGTGTCCATGCCCTGCGCCTCTGTCCCTGCAGGCTGTCGTCATCCCCCGGCTGCCTCACCTCGCTGGCCCTTCCTTTGCTGACAGCTCTGTGTCCTGCCTGCCTCTGCCTGGACACACAAAGCCTTGGGCTGCTCCAGACTCCTTATGGGGCACGTGTTGCACCACAGCCCTGCCGTGGGAGAGAAATTCCTTTCTCCTTCTGTCCGTTCTGGACCATCCCAGCTGCCCTTGGCATTAATTCTTTTTTTCTCTGTCTGTTTTCCACTATGTCAGAAGGATCCACCATCCCTGAAACCACCCTTCCATCTCTCTCAGGGCTCTCCTCCACTCTCCTCAGTCTTCACTCCCCTGAGCACAAAGCTCCTTTGTCCCTATCTAGTGGTCAAGGATTTGATGCCTTGGGCACCTTGACAAGAGGGACAGTCCTTCTCTACAGGAAGGAAATCACAGAACCCCAGGTTTTGAAGGCAGATCAGAGGCAAAGGCAAGCCAGACATGTCTGTCATTGGAGCTTTTGTCTGAAAGAAACCCTTGGATATATGTAGAGTTTAGGATGTGGAATTCCATTTCAGGCATGGGTGCCTGGACCGAAATGACAATTCTTCTCCACAGGAAGGCAAGGGCAGAGCCCCAGTGTTTCAAAGACTGATTAGAGGCAGTTCCAAGGAGGGCAAGGCCAGACAGACCTGTTTGTCTTGGCAGCATTTGTCTGGGAGCAATCCTTGTATAGATGGAATTTGGGAGGCCAAATCCCAGTTTTGTCCCTGGGCATCTGGAAAAGAAGGACAGCTCTCTTCCATAGGAAGAAAAGTGTTTCAAAGGCAGATGAGAGCTGGCCCTCAGGAAGCCACGGGTACCTAGATATTCCATGGCAGCTTTTGTCTGGGAGCTGTCCTTGGATACAAGGAATTTTAGAGGCAGATTCTCATTTGGCCATGTATGTCTGGACATGAAAGATGCAGTCCCCCAGTGCTTTAAAGGCAGATGCAATGTTGTCCCTATGAGACCATGGCCAGACAGAGCTGTCTGTCCTGGCAGGTTTCATATGGGAAGAATTCAAGGATATAATCAAATTTGGAGGTATCCCAATTTCGGCCACTGGGACCATGGAGGAGAAAGAATGGTCTTTCCCACAGGAAGGAAAGCATGGAACTTTAAGATTTCAGGGGCAGATGAGAAGCAATCCTCAACATGCCCAGGTCAGCTGGACCAGTTCTGGGCCCAGGAGGCCAAGTCAACCAGGTCTGTTCCATGTTCTTGGATCCTTGGAGCCCTGCAGCTTTACAATAACCCTTGGTTACATGAGGCCCCACAGTATCACAACAGATCTTTGTTTCCATGAGGCCCAGCAATATCACAATGTTCTCCTTGGTTCTGCAGTGGCACAATGGCCCCTTGCTTCCCTGAGGCCTTGCAGTGTCAAAATGGTTTCATGGGACTGCATAATGACACAATGGCCCCTTGGTTCCATGAGGTCTCAGAGTGTCACAATGGTCTCCATGGTTCCATAAGGTCCTGTGGTGTCACAATGGCCCCTTGGTTCTATTGGGCTCCTCAGAATCACCATGGCCCCTTGGTTCCACAAGACCTGGCTGTGTCACACTGGCCCTTTGCTTCCATGAGGGACCATAGTGTCACAATGGCCCCTTGTGTCCATCAGACCTTGCAGAGTTCACAGTGGTTGCTCTGGGTCTATGAGGCCCTGTGGTGTCTCAATGGTCCCTTGGTTTCATGCGGACTCAGAGTGCCAGAATGGTCTCCTTGCTTCCATGAGGCCCTGCCAAGCCTCTTGATTCAACGAGGCCTCAAAGTCTCAGAATGGTCTCCAGGATTCCATGAGATCCTGCAGTGGCACAATGGTCTCATTGGTTCCACGAGGTGCTGCAGTTCCACAATGGCCCTTTGGTGCCACAAGAACTTGAAATTCATAATGGTATCAGCAGGCTCCCCTGCCTGTTCACAATGGCCTCCTTGGTTCCACAATGTTCCGTAGTGTCACAATGGTATCCTTGGTTCCATGGTGACACAGTGTCACAATGGCCCCTTGGTTCCATGAGGCCCTGTGATGTCCCAATGGTCTCAATGGTTCCCTGACTTCTACAATGGCCCTTTGGTGTCACAGTGTGTAACAATCTTGGTTCCACAGAGTCAGAATGTCCCTGTGGTCTCACAGAGCCCCACATTGTCACTACGATCCCCTTAATTCCATGAGGCCCTGCCATGCTACAATGACCCCTTGCTTATACAAGGCCCTGCAGTGTCACAATGGCCCTTTGGTTCCAATGGGTCCTGAAATGCCATAATGGTCTCCATGGTTCCCTGAGACCCTGCATGTCACAATGAACTTTGGTTCCATGAGCTTTTGTACTGCCAAAAACCGTCTCCTTGGTTCTAGAGTGTCACAATGTACCATTTGTCCCATGACGAGCCTGGCCTCCCACAGCCCCTCACAGCCCTTCATGGTTCCTCCCGAAGAAGAAGGGGTCGGGCCCTGCCTGTTCCCCTTTTATTTCATTCCCTTCACAGCTATGAGTAAAGAAAGGCTGCAATGGAGCCTTTCCTCAGCATTTCCCTCAGAGTTAATTGCGGGCTGAAGCTCTGTGCTGGCACTGCCTGAGTGTGAACATCCCTGCAGCCCCAAGGCCTTTGCTGTCCCCGTGTCCATTCCCTGTCCCCAGTCCCACCCAAGGCCTTTGCTGTCCCTGTGTACATTCCCTGTCCCCAATCCTGCCCGGCTCTGGCAGCAGCAGCAGGAGCCGCAGCTCAGTGGGCGCTGGCCCGGCCCAGCCGGGGCTCCCGGGCAGGAGCAGCAGCAGCACCGGCCCCTTCCCACCTGCTCCTGCCTCACTCCCAAGGGCTTTTTGCAGGTGAATTCTGGAGCAGAGCAACAACCACCCACACAGCCCTGATTCCTCAGGGCCTCCTGTGCTGCCCTGACCCAACCTTCAGAGAGAGAAAGGATCGGGTTCCAGCGCTGCTTTCAACCCTGTTTTACTCACCCTGAGGTGACAGCAGGAGGCTTTAGTTGCTTTTGCCTCGGGAATTGTAAATCATGGCTGCTCTTGCCCCTCTTCTGCTTGCCACTTGAATTTAATCCATTAAACTAAAATTGCCTTTTTCGTTCACTGCTACCCAAAGTGCTTTTGTGACAGGAAACTTGGGCTGTTTGTCACAGGCATCATGATTTGCAGATTTGAAATGTTCACAAGTCCCTGAGCACAAAGTCGAGGAGAATTAAAGACATGCAGGCCCCATTGGCCAGTAACAGCCCTGTTACTGGTGCTGCTGAAATAGAATCAGCAGACAGAGGCCATCACAGAAATTGCCTCTGGAGCATCAAATGAAATGAAAAAAATCCACCATGATAAAGAGAAACCAGAACTTGTCTCCTCGCTTCATTGCTCCTTCCGAGCAGCAGCAGAAAATGGAGATGCCCAGAGGTATTTCCAGCTGCTGTTGGTCCCAGTGGGAGCCCAGCCTGCTGCCCAGCCCCAGCAGGATCCTGAGCCCAGCCCAGGCAGCTCCCGCAGTGTCGGGAGCTCAGTGCACACGGGGCCGGGCCCAGAGCCCTGGGCACGGCTGCCCATTGCAGGGCAGCGGCGCAGGCGGAATGTCCTGCAGCCCAAACCTCCTGCTCCTGCCACACAGCACCCAGCCTTCTCCCCTGCTCCTCCTCTCCAGCACGGCACAAATTCCAGCTCGGAGGAGGCTTCCCCAGAGAGGGCTCAGGCTCCTGTTTCAGCCTGAGTGTCCTGCAGAGGAACAGGGCATCCTTCAGGCAGCTGCACAAGCTCAGGGTTCTCATTTCATGGGAATCTGTGATGCAAATTGCCTTGCTATACAGGAGAAAAGCGGAAGGAATGAATTGGAAATTAGTAGGAAAAAATTACCCTTCTTACAGACAAAGTTAATTCCCTGCATTTCTCCTTTTCAGATTCTTTCAGTCACCTACTGAGAGGTCCAGCTTGTTCTGGTGCTTTTCATGAACTGATGGTACTTCTGATTTACACCACTGCAAGAGATGTAGAATCAGCTAAACTGAACACAGATACAATCTCCCTCTGCCAACCCATTTTCACATTCTAGATCTCTTTCAAGATGTCCATAGGGGTGTTGGAATGATCATCACACAACTCTCCACTTGTGGCTGCAGGCTCTGGAAATTCTTTCTCTGCATTCAGTCATGGTTGCATTCCCTAACAGTTCCTGGTACCACCTCCTGTTTTCTTAGGTTAGAACAGTAGCAATGAAAACCTTACCCATGGCACAGTTCTTCATCCCAGGAAAAGAAATAACAAGTTGCCAAGTTCTCAAAACCTTTGTCCTGCTTTGCTGTAAGAGTTGTGCTGCACGCACAGTGTGGAAAGCCAAGAGAAGCTGCAGTTGGTGGCACATCTTGTGACAGAAGCTGCACCTCATTCTCCAGGAAAGGTTCTTGGAAAGAGCAAACAGGACTGTGGAGAAGATTCTGGGAAAACTGAAAACAGCTTTAAAGAAGTGAATTGAAAATGGAAAGAAATAATACAAGATGTTTTTCTCTATTTATTTTTATGCTCCCCTTTTCCATCTTGCACTACTTCTCCATCCCATTAGTTCCAAATGGATCTCACCTCTGAGATCCATGACTTGACAAGTTTTATACAATGTAAAATACCATGAGCTACCCACAGTTTGCCTTTCCCTTTTTTTCTTGGAAACGAATGCTGGAGACACAAGTTCAGTGCTTGGGTGAGGTACAAATTCTGCGTTCAGGGAATGTGCTCAGTCAGTGTTTGAGCCTCAGCAGGGACAATGCACAGCAGCAACCAAGGGGATTTCTCTTCTACTGTGCAGGAGTCAAGACTCTGGATCTTGGCTCAACATGGCAAAGTTCCCGTGTTTGGACAGAGCCAAAGACTGCCAGTGGGGAGAGAGGGGCTCGGCACAGGGGTGAGCGAGGAACGGACAAACAGACACACGGACAAACGGCCCTGGCTCTTCAGTTTCAGCAGCAGCAGCAGCGGCAGCGGCAGGAGCAGCGGCAGCAGCGAAAGAAGCAAAAGAAGCGGCTTTGTCGACTCGCTCTTGTTTATTCTCTCCGTCTCTCACAGTCCCGCACGCTCTCCCGCAGTCCTGCACGCAATCTCCCTCTCCCGCTGTCCCCCTCCTCTCCCAGTCTCCCTCTCCCCGTTCCAGACCAGGCCATGCCCCCAGCCAGGGCTGCCCCGTCCCTGTCCCGCCCGTCCTGCCGCACTCTCGCCTCCGCCCGGCTCTGGCCGTGCTGGCGGTGGCTCTGCTGGGCGGGCATCAGTGCCTGGGGCTGGGGCGGCATCGCCTCCCTTTGGCTCCCCCTGGCCTGAGCCCGGCCCGAGCTCCGCCGCTCGGCAGCGCGGCCGCCGGTCCCGAGCCGCCGCTGTCCCGTTCCAAAGAGCGAACGCCTGGGGCTGCCCGGCCCGGGGCGGCCGAGGGGCGCTCGGGGGCCGTTCCTGGCCCCGGGCCGAGCGCTGACAGCCGCGTCTCGCCGGCAGGGAAGGCGCAGCCGGGCCTGAAGGAGCGGAACCGGCTGGGTTCTCTGCTGGGCCGCGGCGGCTGCGGCAGCGTCTGGGCGGTGACGCGGCTCTCGGACAGTGCCCGGGGAGTGGCGGGGCCGGCGGCGAGTGCGGGAGGAGGAGGAGGAGGAGGAGAAGGGGAAGGAGGAGGAATTGTCGGGGTGTGGCGGCAAGGCAGTGAGCTCAGCCCGCTGCTGCCCCTTGCTCGCAGTGCCCATCGAATACGTGCCGCGGGATCGCATCCGGCACTGGGGCAAGCTGGAGAGCGAGTGGGGCCAGTGGGTGAAGCCGGGACGTGCCGGGCGGCGAGGAACCGGGTCCCATCAGGGTGGGAGCCACCGGGAGCCCTGCAGGGAGAGCGGGCGTGGGGTGAGCGGGGAATGCAGAGCGTTCTGGATGGGGTGAAGGGTCCCAGAGCCCTGGCACGGCCCAAGCCCAACTGAGATCGTGCCCCTGGAGATCGTGCTGCTGGCTAAGGTGCCCTCTGGGTGTGCTGGTGTCATTCAGCTCCTGGAGTGGGTTGGGTTGAGTTGCCCAACAGCTTCTTGTTGGTGCTGGAGCGTCCAGAGCGGTGCTAGGAGCTCTCGGGTTTGCTGGCGGAGCGGAGGTTGCTGCCGGAGCAGGAGGTGTGGGAGCTGTTCCACCAGGTGCTGGAGGCCGTGAGGCTCTGCACCATCTGCGGGGTCCTGCACAGGGACATCAAAGCAGAGACCATCCTGCTCAACCTGGCCACTGGGCAGCTGAAACTGATCGACTGTGGCTGTAGCACCTTCCTCCAAGAAAGCCTACACCCCGTTTGTAGGTGAGCCCTCCTAGGGGATGCTCCTGGGCATCTCATGGCCCAGCCTGGGTGTAGCACCGAGGATTGCCCCTTTTGCAGCTGGGATGGGATTAATGCTTGAGCCAAGTTGATTTGGGTTGGAGTGTGAGGGAGACCATCTCCCAGCCCTGCCGACAGCCTTCAGCACCCACTCTGCCCTGGGCTGGCGCTGGAGCTGGAGCAGCCAGGCCGACAAAACCCCCGTGGGGGTAGCAGAGAGGGGGGTCTGACCCCATGCCCCGGCCAGTTTGGTGTGCAGGCAAGAAAGGGCTTGAACTGCCCTGCTCCCCCTGTTTGCCTTGGCTTATTAACATCACAGGGAGAAAAATGGGTTTTCTCCACCACTGGGTGTGTTTTTGTTTTGTGTGTTGGGCCTTCCCAGGGCTTCTCCTGCCCTCTTCCAGCACCAGTGGATTCTTTTCCAACCCCGAGTTTGTACACAAGTCCCAGGTGCTGGTGACAGGGCAGTGGGTCACACCACGTGCCACTGGGGTAGCCCCCGCATGCCCAGGGATGCTGGGGCCAGGCTGTGGGAGCAGCAGCATCCCCCTGATGAACTCCATCTGTATTCCAGAGGAACCCTGTCCTACAGCCCGCCAGACTAGTTCCACCACCAACGCTACCACAGTGAGGCAGCAAAGATCTGGTCCCTGGGCCTCCTGCTGTCCCACCTGGTCATGGGGAAGCACCTGTTCAGGAGGGACCAGGAGATCATCTGGGGATGGATCTTGTTCCCACGAGGGCTTTCTCAAGGTGGATCCTCATCTCTGGGCACGGGGAGAATACCAGTGATGGGAGACAGCACTGGGCTTGTGAGCATCCTGCTCTGACAGCTGCTGAGGAGGTGGCACATGTCCTGCTCTCCTGCTCTCCAAACAGAGAATCCATGGGGAAGTTTAGGCACAACCCTGGAAACACCCAGCATGGCCTGAGCACAGGAATGTGGGGGGCAGCTTCTCCAACTGACTGGTGATTTCTGATCTCTCTCTTCAGAGTGCCAAGATGTTATTAAGAGGTGTTTGTCCATTCAACCCTTGGACAGGCCATCCTTAGAAAACCTTTTCTGGGATCCTTGGCTGCAGGGTGTTCATCTGCCCTAGAAGATGGGAGAGATCCTCGTGCACATTTGGATCCAGGGGCCTGGCATGTATATGCTGCACACATCTCTTGGCAATCACTGGAAAAGCAAACCAGACTGGTTTTGTCTTGCCTGTTACTCTGAGCAGTGATCATCAGAAGGGAACACACAGTTCATGGGCTGGAGCTGAGCTGGAGACCTGGTGGCCACCATCCCCCTGGGTTATCTTGTCTGGTTCATCGATGGCTGGGGCCCTGGGCAGAACACTGACAGCGTGGTCTGGCCCCAGGGAAGGAGAAGGAGCCTCTGGAGAAGCCGTAGCAGGTGGGGCTGCTGCTGGAGACACCAAGCACAGCCTCAATGATGACAATATCTTCCTCAACCTGGCCAGCTGAACATGATGGATTTGGATTCTGGCACCTTCTTCACAGACAAGCTCCACACCGAATTTGCAGATGAGTCCACAGCCAGGGGGATGCTCCCAGATCTGGGCATGGCACAGCTTGGCCGGGCACCAAAGGTTCCCCCTTTGCTGGGGCAGATGGCATGAATCCTTCAGTGGAATGCCAAGCTGCTTTTTGGCCCTGGGCAACTGCTGAGGGGCTGGATGTGCCATGGCTGGCTGCAGGCTGGGCACATGTGCTGCTCTCCTGCTCTGCTGCCCAAGGCAGCAATGATGGGCAGCTTTGGGCACTGCTCTGGGCATGGCCAGCATGGCCTGGGCACCGCGGGAGCTGGGACAAGGGGGACAGGAGCCTTCAGCTCACGGGCAGGTTCTGGTTTCTCTCCTTGCAGCCGAGCTCTGTGGATGCTGAGTCTGCTCTGGGCTCTGCCAGGGCTCTGCTGGGCTCAGCCCTGGGCACAGCTGGGCCCACTCTGCCCTCACATTGCTCTGACAGCTTTGCATCAGATGAGTCTTTTCCAAGCACACCACCTGAGCTCTCTGCTTTTGCAGGTGAGTGAGATGCTCCTGCAGGCCAAGACATTGCAGTTAGGGACACACAGCCAGTTGGCAAAAACCTAAACTCTCCACAGTCCTAGCTGGACGCCTGGATCTCCACAGGATGTTTCATTTGTCCCACTCTCCATGCCTTTTTGGCTGGAAATGTGCAGTTGCACTTTCTTCTTTCTCTAGAAATGCCACGAGTGGACAAAATCTGTCAGAAGGGCCATGTTCTTAAGGCAGTGCAGTCTGGAGCTGATGGATGGAGAATTGCCCTTTTGCACTTCCAAACCAAACAAAAAGCCATAAGTGAGACTTTGTTTAAGAACCCCCTGACAATTTCAAAGGGAATGTTCAGCTCATTCACAGGGTGAGAAGGAAGGGTCTTCTAAAGGATTTGAGCTGTGACAGGATCTAGATTGCAAGTCCTGCTTGGAGCTGGCAGGGCACAAAGGAATTTCTTCTTTCTTCACACCAGTTTCACCACAATTTAAAATAACAGTATTGGAAACAACCCTCAAAATCTTTTTTAAAAAACTACTGAGGCCAGTTAGATGCATCAATGCCATCAGCTCATTTACAAAGTAAATAACGGAGTTTACTGTTTCAAAAGATGAGTTACCTCTTAATTCAAAGTTGCAGAAGATTTTTCAATGAACACTTGGTTTTTGTTTTTCTCTTTCACATTTTATAGAGATTTCTTTTATTTTTCCTTTTTCTTTTCTTTAAAACAGCAGCTCCTGGCCCTGCAGGGCTGAGGCTTTTCCCCATTGCTGGGCACAGACTGATGGAGCAGCACTGCTGAACACGGGGACACACAGAGGGACCAGGAGCAGCTGCCTTTGCCCACCTGCAGCTCCAAGGCCCAAACTCTGAGCAGACAGGACTGGAAGAGACTCGCAGGCTCCCTGTTTGCTGTGCTGCCCCACTTGTGCCCAGCCCAGCTCTGTGTGGGGCAGAGGGAGAACAAGGGGCAGCTCCCTCCCAGCCCCCGCCCAGGGACCCCTCTGGCCCTGGGGCTTGGGACACTGTCAGCACCCACTGCTCCAGCCACCGCTTCTGCTGGCACTGACAGCAACACTCAAACTGTGGCTGATCCCGAGGGAGCAGCAGCAGTGCCTGGATCTGATCCCTGACTCTGGGTAGGGCTGGACAAATGACTCCCACAGCAGCAGCAGCCCATGGAGCTGACTTTCAGCACAGCCCCTGCCACTCTTCCCTCCCATGTGCAGTGGTGTCACAGCAGCCTGGGGCACCTGGGAGCCTCCAGTGCCAGCAGGGACTAGAGATGGCAGCCCTGGGCTCCTGGAGGTTGTGCAGGGAACAGAGGTGGGGACTCCCTGTCCATGTGAAGCTTCCAGATGGAAAAGGCTGCTGTGAGGAGGCAGCTCCAAGGGCAGAGAAAGGAGGGGCTGGAGCCCTTGATCTGTGCCAGTTCCACAGTCCTGGGCAGCAGCCACTGAGGACAGGAGGAACAGAGGGCACAGCAAGAGGGACAAAACCAGTCAAGGTCAGAGACTGGGAAGAGCCAGAGCTGGGAGCAGGAACAGCTGCTTCACTGCACCCTTGGAGAAAGCTCTTGGCTGGTTCAAAGTGCTGAAAAGGTGTGAAGGGCAGTTTTGCCCTCCCCGGCGCCAGAGACCTTCTGAGTCTGTATATCCACTCAGACGGGTGAAAGTTTCTTTGTCATCCGTGTCTGTTTTTCTCTTGTGTTGAGGAGTGGTTTTTTTCTTTGTGTGTTTGCTAAATAAACAGGTTTTTTCCACTTTTCCTCTGAGGAAATTCTTCCCAAACCCGGTGGAGGCGGGGGAGGAGTTTTGGGGGTTTGTTTTCTGGGGGGCTCCTTTTGGAGATTTTCCCCTAATTTTGTCCTAAACCAGGACAGACAGCTTCCCCCAGCTGATGTGTGCACCTGGGTGATGGCAGAGTCTGAGGGTAACTGGTGCTGTCTCTTAATCACTGCAGGCAACCTTTGGTAGTGATGGTTGAGTGCACTGCAGAGCTTCTCCCTTTTTGATCCTTTGCTGCTCTGAACTACAGTAAATGACACTGATTCCTGAGCTTGGTGTCTGTGTCTCTGCTGCTGACCCTGCCCACTGGTAAAACAAAGTCAGTGTGGTCTGACCAGATAACCACAAAATGTTGCTTTTTAAATGCAAATGTTTGGAATCAGTCCTGTCCTAAATTCTCAGGCGTAAGGAAAACCTTCCCTAGAGTTTGCTGGCTCGGGAGTGGGCTGAGTTCAGAGCACCCTGAGAGCAATGGGGAAGTCATCTGAAAGAAGCTGAACCACTAGATGTATTAAAATACAGAAAAATTAAAAGAACTTGTGTGTTTGGGAATACGAGGATGAATTTTATTAACAGCACCCCAGAAACAGCACCAACAGAGAGAATGATTGCTGCCAAAATGCTCCCACATGGAGTGACAGAAAAGGTTTTTAATCTTGAGCTTGGATTCATTTGTGCAAAGAGTAATTACATAATAAATAATTATATACATATATATAATAAAACTTTGATATATATATACTTCCACATATATATATAATGACATTGTAAAATAATGCTCCAAATACTAATTTTTTAGCTTTGGCTACTCAGGGATGTAACACTTTATACTCTACACAAAATGACTGACCAGGACCCAAACATCACTGGTGAAATCTGTGAGATTGTGTACAATGAATGAAAGAGGAAAGGATGAAATTGGCTGGTTTTATAGGGTTTGCTGACACTAGGATGTGGAATGCTTTGTTTGTTTCTATGAAGAATAAATGAGTAAGGCTGCTGGGTTTTTCATATATCAGACTATCCACAACCTGCAGTATTGATTGAACAGATGAAGGGGTTGTTAAAAGAGCAGTTGAAAAACTGAGGAGATGGAAATTTATTGCAGTGAAAATCCCACCTCATGGATGTGATTCTTACCCTTAACAATGTGCCCACTGGAAAAATGGAAACCCCCTGGATGTGCATGGCTGCACCCATGTACCAGTTTGAAAACACAGCCATTGACAGTGAGACTTGGACTGCCTGGGAAATTATTCTGGGTGTGATGGTCCCTGACAGGGCCACCCCAGAGGCTGCAGGGCTGGACCTTTGTGCATTAGAATCAGTTAGGATCAGAAGCAAAGGAGAGCTATCAATACCAGAATAGGAATTCAGATTCCTCCAGCACACTTTGGTTTGATAAATGGTCACTCAAGCTTTGCCTTGAAAAGTGTTCCCGTTTTGGGAGGAGTAATCTGTGCAGATTATGAAGGAGAAATTAAAGTAATTCTGTTAATAGTGAACAATTGGATTATTCAACCCCATGGCAAGGTAGCACAATTATTGATATTGCAGTTTTTAGAACAACTGTGAAAAAAAGAACATCGACCTCGAATCACTGCTGTTCATGGAGATGAAGGGTTTGGATGCACCAGTCCCAATAATGGGGCCAGAGTGTGGGTGCAGAGGCCAAATGGCCCTTCCAGGCCAGCTGAAGGAACAGCTCTGGGGAAAGACACCACTGTTTGAATCCTGAAACCTGGGTGAGAACAATGGGAATATGTCCCTGCAGCCAAGTGTCCTGTGCCAGAACAAGTGGATGTTATGGGATATTGTTTTACAGATCCTGCCAGACCAAATCTCCCTGTTTGTCCCAACAGCCCCTTTGGAAAATGCTCTGATCCACGGGGCTCCATGTGAAGGCTGATGACACTGAGGCACTTCCACACAAATTCCATCCAGGAGCCTGGGTGCCCTCAGGGACTGGGACCAGGCACCTCTCCAGGCAGAGGGGAAAGAACCCACCAAGCCTTGTCACCCACAGACAGCGTGGTACAGCTGAACAGAAAAGGACCTCAGGGACATTATTCTGGAATTAAAAAGGTGTCAGCTCTGTGGGCAACAGAAATATTGTTCCTAACCCAAATGAGGTTGAGGAAAAAGAATGAAAAATCATGTCACTAATCTACTACTGATGTCTGCAAAATGTATCTTGGTAATCAGCCAGAATCTTTGTTTGCAGAAACACCTCTAGAGTTTTACCAAGTGTCCTAGTTTGGACAAACTTAGGGGAAAAAACCCCCAGAAGAGCTCCCCAGGGAATAAACCCCCAATTCTTTATCCCACTGGACTTAAGAAAAAAATATTTCACTCAGGGGGAAAAGTGGAAAAAACCTATTTATTAACATATACAAGAGAAACACTTCCCAGCACAGATCCAGATGACAAAAAAAATTTCACCGAGAGAGAAAGAGAGACGTGGACGATTCGATCTTCACTAGAAGGACGAGATGCTTCTCTGGCCGGTGTCCAGAGGCAGGCCGCAGGGTTCCTCCGGAGCGAGCTGGTGCTGATCCTCGGGAGGTGAGGGTGGGGGGGGAAGGGAGAGGGAGAGAGAGAGAAAGGAAAGAAAAAACAGCCAGCAAGCCTTAAACAACAGCGAGCTAAAACAAATAATTCAAGCAATATAAAGCCAAAAAATCAAGCAAAACAAACAAAAAAAACAAAACAGCTAACTAACAAACCAGGCAACAAACTACTACCACAGCAGCGAAAAGCCACAAGCAGCAGCAGCCAGAGCCAAGCGAGCCACGGCAAGAAGAAAAAAAAACCAAGGCCAGTCCACAGAGCCGAGACCAGGCGGCTCCCCCGGGAGCAGACAGCTTCATGGCCAAGGGGGGGGGCAGGGTGAGGAGTCAGTCAAAACACCAACCCAGGACATTCCACCCCTTATCCCATATCGTGATCATTGACCCACGATTGGGATATACACTCATTAAACACAATATAAACACTTCCTCTGACTTGCTCAAACCTTCAACATTTACATATTCCTTCTGTCTCATCCCACAGTCAGATCTCCCTGAGATACACAGTGGGTTGTTCCATCTTTCTGCATTGTCCACCAAGTACATCCAGGTCCTTGAGCAAAGGCAATCCCTCGAATGGGTTTGCCTGTACTCGAGGCAGGGTTAATTCATACTGTCTTCCCTAGCAATCTTTTGACATGGGCCACTGGGACTTTGTCTCCATCTACTGTATTAAGGCACTTAGATTGGGCAGGACCTGCTCGGTTGGTGGATACCTTGAGTGTTGACTAACCAAGTGGCCTTTGCCAAATGCTGCTCCCAATTCTTAAAGGATCCCCCACCCAATGCCTTTAAGGTGGTCTTTAACAATCCATTGTACCTTTCCACTTTACCTGCAGCTGGTGCATGGTAAGGGATGTGGTACACCCACTCAATACCGTGTTCCCTAGCCCAGGTGTTGACAAGGTTATTCTTAAAATGAGTCCCATTGTCTGACTCGATCCTCTCAGGAGTACCATGCCTCCAAAGGACCTGTTTTTCCAGGCCCAGGATGGTGTTGTGGGCAGTGGCGTGAG
The DNA here is from genome assembly GCF_029582105.1 of Oenanthe melanoleuca. Lineage (NCBI taxonomy): Eukaryota > Metazoa > Chordata > Aves > Passeriformes > Muscicapidae > Oenanthe > Oenanthe melanoleuca. The sequence goes on along the minus strand of NW_026612650.1, from coordinate 4,882,820 downwards.
ATACAGAGTAAGTCTCCAACCATCCGGTGGTGGCTTCCACCATGGTCAGCACATAACGTTTGCCCTGGCGGGTCTGAGGCAGTGCGATGTAATCAATCTGCCAAACCTCCCCATACCTGTACTTGGACCACCGTCCTCCATACCAGAGGGGCTTCACCCGCTTGGCCTGCTTGATGGCAGCGCAAGTGTCACAATCATGAATAACTTGAGTAATGCTGTCCATGGTAAGATCCACCTCCCGGTCTCATGCCCACTTACAGGTGGCATCCCTCCCCTGATGGCCTGAGGCATCATGGGCCCATCGAGCCAGGAACAACTCTCCCTTATGTTTCCAATCTAAATCTATTTCCAACCCCCCTATTTTTGCTGCTTGATCTACTTGATGGTTATTTCGCTGTTCTTCGTTAGCTCTATTTCTGGGGACATGGGCGTCCACATGGCGAACCTTCACGGGTAGCTTGTCTAACCGAGTAGCGATGTCTTTCTACTCTTCTGCAGCCCAGATTGGTCTTCCTCTGCGCTGCCAGTTCGTCTCCTTCCATCTCTGCAGCCATCCCCACAAAGCGTTGGCTACCATCCAGGAATCAGTGTAAAGATAGAGCTTTGGCCACCTTTCTTTTTCGGCAATATTCAAAGCCAGTTGGACAGCTTTGAGTTCAGGGAATTGACTAGACCCTCCTTCTCTTTCAGTAGCTTCTGCAACCCGTCGTGTAGGGCTCCATACAGCTGCTTTCCATTTCCGATTTGTCCCTACAATGCGACAGGAACCGTCGGTGAACAGGGCATAACGGATTTCCTCTGCCGGTAGCTGGTTGTAAGGTGGTGCTTCTTCAGCCCGGGTCACCGGTTCTTGTTCCTCGTTTGTCACACCAAAACTTTTTCCCTCTGGCCAGTTGGTAATTATTTTTAAGATCCCTGGGCGATTTAATTTCCCGATCCAGGCGCGCTGCGTAATGAGGGCTATCCACTTGCTCTATGTGGCACTGGTGGCATGGTGGGTGGAGGGAACCTTCCCACTGAACATCTACCCCAGCACTGGCAACCGGGGTGCCAGAAAGAGTTGTGCTTCTGTGCCAATCACCTCTGAAGCAGATTGGACTCCCTCATAAGCAGCCAGGATTTCCTTTTCTGTCGGGGTATAATTACCTTCAGACCCTCTGTAACTTCTGCTCCAGAATCCCAGGGGTCAGCCTCGGGTCTCACCTGACACCTTCTGCCACAGACTCCAAGACAGACCGTGGTTTCCAGCTGCAGAATAGAGCACATTTTTCACATCTGGCCCCGTCCTGACGGGGCCAAGAGCTACTGCATGGGCGATCTCTTGTTTAATCTGGATGAAGGCTTGTTGTTGTTCTGGGCCCCAATGAAAATCATTCTTCTTCCGAGTAACCTGGTAAAGAGGGCTCACAATCTGACTGTACTCAGGGATGTGCATTCTCCAAAAGCCTATAGCACCCAAGAAAGCTTGTGTCTCCTTCTTGTTAGTAGGTGGAGACATAGCTGTGATTTTATTAATAACATCAGTAGGTGTTGGGGGTTGAGTGTTTTTCCTATTGCTGTGTCAATTTAAAGAATTTTTCCCATTGTCATGCCAATGGAGCTGCCGGGTACACCGCGGATCTTTGCGGGCTCTGGACAAAAAGGGGTAGGTGGGATCGGCTTGGAGAGGGGCTCTCATGCTTCCGGAGCGGACTTGTGTTTCCGGGGGCGGGGAGGAGGATCCTCTCGGTCTTGGAGCCGCGCGGCCGGACGCACGAGAGTCAGACCCTCTGCGATCACCTGCCCTGCATCTGCCCTGCTCCAGCCTCCAGCCTCTGCGGACACAGCTGAGCACCAGAACCCAAACGGTGAGCAAGGAGCTGCCCGCCCCAGCCGCTCCCCCCCTGAGACCGGCGCGGCCGCAGCCGCCCCTTCCCGCCTCCGCTCCCGCTGAGAGAGAGCGTGCTCACAGCTAAAGAAAGGACTGGAACCGAGTTATCTGTTCTGTTTTGTTAGTAATTTTAACAACTGCTGTTGTTTCTGCTGGTACGGTTGGTTATATTAGTAAAAGAGCTGTTATTCCTACCCCCTTATCTCTGCCTCAGAGTCCTTGATTCAAACGTTTATAATATTTGGGGGAAGTGCAGTTCGGGTCTCTGTTTAAAAGGAAAATTTCTGCCTTTCTTGGCAGACCCCTGTCCTTCAAACTAGGACAGATTTTGGCGCCCAACGTGGGGCCTGAGGGCATTAAGAGGAGAGTTAAGACAGGAGTAACAGCTCTCTTGAGGGGCAACATGTTGTCCGGTTTAATCTGGTTTGGGCTCCATGTGGCCACAGATACCTCTCTCCCATTTGTAAGCCCTTTTTTGAATATGGGCCCTCTCACCAAAGTTACTGTAGCTATTATCCGATTAGTTTGGTGGATTGATTATGTCAGGAATTCATGGTTTTTTAATTTTCTCTGGGAAGTGGCCACATGGATCCAGAACTATCATACTCTAACTGCGTGTTTCTGGGGTTATTTCAATAATGGTACTTACTGTGAAGTAATGAATGCAAGGGAAATTTTCTCCCAACCCATCACCCAGTTTTTTGAAGCTACTCCACCAGTTTTCAAGGATTTCAGATCTGTTTTAATTGCTAGTGTTATTATACACTGGTTGGCGTTGTTGATAGGCCTGCTCTACTTAGCATTCAGAAACAAGGGAATATTGGCTTGGTTAACGATCCTGATACCTACCCCAGGGACTAGGGATGTGGCCCCAGAGTCTTCCCCTGCTCCAGGGACTAGGGATGTGGCCCCAGAGTCTGCCCCTGCTCCAGGGACTAGGGATGTGGCCCCAGAGTCTTCCCCTGCCCCAGGGACTAGGGTTGTGGCCCCAGAGTCTGCTTCTGCCCCAGGGACTAGGGATGTCGCCCCAGAATGTGCCCCTGCCCCAGGGACCAGGGATGTTGCCCCAGAGCCTGATGCTGCCCCACAGCCCACTGCAGAAATGAACCACCCAGAGTGGGTGGGAGCTCTAGTGAAGGATATTAGCCAGGTGTTGAAGGAGCAAAGCCAGATGTTGAAGGAGCACAGCCAGATGTTGAAGGAGCACTTTTCTTCAGCTGGTGAGAAACCCTCCCCCTGCCCTGAAGAGGGAGAGTCAGATGGTGCTGCAGTGGAACCCGTAGATATTGTATCTGTCCAGGCTCCAGCCAGATCACAGGGGCAGCCACAGCCAGTGGCAGTTGCCCCTGTGGAAACTAGAAAATCTAAGATCAAAACGAGGCACCTAGATAATGGGGATCAGCCAGGAGGGTCCTCACAGACAGCAAGGGAGCCAGAGATTGAGATTGTCACAGAGTCCCTCTCATACGACAGTCTCCGTAACCTGCGTAAAGACATTGCACGGCGAGGCCGTGAGCCTTTTACAACTTGGTTACTCCGGGTCTGGGACCTTACGGGAACAGGTGTGCAACTGGATGGAACTGAGGCCAGGAATTTAGGATCCTTGGCCCAGGATTCAGGTGTGGACCAGATATTTGTGAGGGAGCAAGGCCTCCTTTCCCTCTGGGACCGGCTTTTAATGAGTGTGAGAGAGAAGTTTGTCCACAAAGAGAGAATGCAGGAGTACCAACGTAGAATGCGCTGGAAAACTCTTGAGAAAGGGATCCAGCAGCTGAGAGAAGTGGCAGTCTTAGAGGTACTCTTTGGGAGGGATGGACAGCATGACAATGACCCTGACAAGGTCAGGTGCACAGGGCAGATGCTGTGGAATCTGGCAAACCTGGGGCCATCTCAGTATACCACCTTCATTGCAATGATCAACGCTGATGACCACCAAGAGACAGTGGGTTCTGTTGCCAACAGACTCAGAAATTTTGAGAGTATGATGAATGGCCCAATGCAGGCCAATGTCTCTGCCGTGGCCAGGGACCTCCAAGAGGTCCAAAACAGGATGGAGGGGATGAGGGAGGAGATGAGGGAGGAGATGAGGGAGGAGATGAGGGAGGAGATGAGGGAGGAGATAAGAAAGATCAGTGCAGCACCAGTGCGAGTCATAGGCCCCAAATCTAGAACCCAACGCCCCCCAGCTAGGGAGAGAGGGTACACCCCACGAGCTGACCTGTGGTTTTTCCTGCGAGACCATGGAGAAAGACATGGAAAAATGGGATGGGAAGCCCACTTCTGTCCTGGCAGCACGGGTGCGTCAGCTCAGGGAGGGAAATGCTAACCGAGGGAACCGTGCTAAGATGAAGGTAGCCTCAACCTCCCATGGTAAAGGTGCAGGGTATCACAGAAGGGAGGATGATCTGTCAGATCCCCTGGAAGGAACCTCCACTATGTATGCCCAGGAAAGACATAATAACCAGGGCTAGAGGGGCCCTGCCTCTAGCCAGGGAGAGGCATGGGATAACAGAGTCCATTGGACAGTGTGGGTGCGATGGCCTGGCACATCAAAGCCACAGGAACATAGAGTACTAGTTGATACTGGTTCACAATGCACCCTGATACCATCAGAACACGTGGGGAAGGTACCTGTTTATATTGTTGGGGTGACGGGGGGATCACAGGAATACACTTTGCTGGAAGCTGAGATTAGCCTGACAGGGAAGGGATGGCAGAAACATCCTATTGTAACTGGCCCAGGGGCTCCACGTATTCTAGGCATAGACTTCCTCAGGAATGGCTACTACAAAGACCCAAAGGGGTTCAGGTGGGCTTTTGGAATAGCTGCTGTAGCAACAGAGAGCATTAAGCAGTTGAACACTTTGCCTGTACTATCAGAAAACCCATCTGCAGTGGGGCTCCTGAAAGTGACAGAGCAACAGGTACCAATTGCCACAATGACAGTGCACCGCCGGCAGTACCGGACAAATCGAGATGCTGTGATCCCCATCCACAAGATGATCCGTGAGCTGGAGAGCCAAGGGGTGGTCAGCAAAGCCCACTCACCCTTCAACAGCCCCATCTGGCCTGTGCGAAAATCTAATGGAGAATGGAGACTGACTGTGGACTATCGTGCCTTGAATGAAGTGACTCCACCGCTGAGCGCTGCCGTGCCAGACATGCTGGAGCTGCAGTACGAGCTGGAGTCCAAGGAAGCAACGTGGTATGCCACCATTGACATTGCCAATGCGTTTTTCTCCATTCCTTTGGCAGCAGAGTGCAGGCCTCAGTTTGCTTTCACCTGGAGGGGCGTGCAGTACACCTGGAACCGACTGCCCCAGGGGTGGAAACACAGCCCCACCATCTGTCATGGACTGATCCAGGCTGCACTGGAAAAGGGTGAGGCTCCAGAACATTTGCAGTACATCAATGACATCATTGTGTGGGGGAACACGGCAGTGGAGGTATTTGAGAAGGGAGAGAAGATCATCCAGATTTTGCTGGGAGCCGGTTTTGCCATTAAAAAGAGCAAAGTCAAAGGACCTGCCCGAGAGATCCAGTTCCTGGGAGTGAAGTGGCAAGATGGACGGCGCCAGGTCCCCACTGAGGTCATCAATAAGATCACCCCAATGTCTCCACCAACAAGCAAGAAGGAAACACAAGCTTTCCTAGGTGCCATAGGCTTTTGGAGAATGCACATCCCTGAGTACAGCCAGATTGTGAGCCCTCTCTACCTGGTCACCCGCAAGAAGAATGATTTCCACTGGGGCCCTGAGCAGCAGCAAGCCTTTGCCCAGATCAAGCAGGAGATCGCTCATGCAGTGGCCCTTGGCCCAGTCAGGACGGGACCAGAGGTAAAGAATGTGCTCTACTCTGCAGCTGGGAACCATGGTCTGTCCTGGAGCCTGTGGCAGAAGGTGCCTGGTGAGACCCGAGGCCGACCCCTGGGATTCTGGAGCCGAAGTTACAAAGGATCTGAAGCCAATTACACTCCCACAGAGAAGGAAATCTTGGCTGCCTATGAAGGAGTTCAAGCTGCCTCAGAGGTGATTGGCACGGAAGCACAGCTTCTCCTGGCACCCCGACTGCCAGTGCTGGGGTGGATGTTCAAAGGAAAGGTTCCCTCTACCCACCACGCCACTGACGCCACATGGAGCAAGTGGATTGCCCTCATCACACAGCGCGCCCGGATTGGCAACCCAAATCGCCCTGGGATTTTGGAGATAATTACAAACTGGCCAGAAGGTGAAGATTTTGGTCTCACTGATGAAGAGGAGCAGGAACAAGTGACCCGGGCTGAAGAAGCCCCACCGTACAACCAACTGCCAGCAGATGAAAAATGCTACGCCCTTTTCACCGATGGTTCCTGTCGCATTGTGGGGATGAACTGGAAGTGGAAAGCAGCCGTATGGAGCCCCACAAGACAGGTTGCACAAGCTACTGAAGGAGAAGGTGGATCAAGTCAACTTGCTGAGCTCAAAGCTGTTCAGCTGGCCTTGGACATTGCTGAGAGAGAGAAATGGCCAAAGCTCTACCTTTACACTGACTCCTGGATGGTAGCCAATGCTCTGTGGGGGTGGCTGGAGAGGTGGAAAAAGGCTGATTGGCAACGTAGAGGAAAACCAATCTGGGCTGCTGATGAGTGGAAAGACATCGCCACTCGGGTAGAGAAGCTACCCGTGAAAGTCCGTCATGTGGATGCTCATGTTCCCAAGAGTCGAGCTAATGAAGAACACCGGCATAACGAGCAAGTAGATCAGGCTGCACAGATAGAGGTCTCAAAGATAGACTTAGATTGGGAACACAAGGGAGAATTGTTCCTGGCTCGATGGGCCCACGATGCCTCAGGTCATCAGGGCAGAGATGCCACCTACAAGTGGGCACGAGACCGAGGGGTGGATCTAACCATGGACAGCATCTCCCAGGTTATCCATGACTGTGACACGTGCACTGCCATCAAGCAAGCCAAGCGGGTGAAGCCCCTCTGGTATGGGGGGCGGTGGTCCAAGTACAAGTACGGAGAGGCCTGGCAGATTGACTATATCACACTGCCTCAGACCCGCCAGGGCAAGCGCTACGTGCTGACCATGGTGGAAGCCACCACCGGGTGGTTGGAGACCTACGCTGTGCCTCATGCCACTGCTCGGAACACCATCTTGGGCCTGGAAAAACAAGTCCTCTGGAGGCATGGTACCCCTGAGAGAATTGAGTCAGACAACGGGACTCATTTCAAAAATAGCCTTATAAGCACCTGGGCTAGAGAACATGGCATTGAGTGGGTGTATCATATTCCCTACCATGCACCAGCAGCTGGGAAAGTCGAACGGTGCAATGGCCTGCTTAAAACCACCTTAAAGGCACTTGGTGGGGGGACTTTCAAAAACTGGGAGATCAATCTACCAAAGGCCACATGGTTAGTGAATACCCGAGGTTCCACTAACCGAGCAGGCCCTGCCCAATCTGAGCCCCTGGGAACAGCAGATGGAGATAAGGTCCCTGTGGTAAACCTGAGAGGCATGTTAGGAAAACCTGTTTGGGTGAACTCTCCCTCCAGCAAAGACAATCCTGTTCGTGGGGTGGTTTTCGCTCAAGGACCAGGTTGCACTTGGTGGGTGATGCAAAAGGATGGACAGACACGATGCATACCCCAAGGAGATCTTGTTCTAGGGTGAACTATCTATGATACTGTGCCTGTAACTGCATGTATGTATATAATATAGAAGTTTTAATTTGCTGTAGCATGTTGGCATGGAAAAATTCGGGGTGGATAATGTTGGGGGTTGAGTGTTTTTCCTATTGCTGTGTCAATTTAAAGAATTTTTCCCATTGTCATGCCAATGGAGCTGCCGGGTACACCGCAGATCTTTGCGGGCTTTGGACAAAAAGGGGTAGGTGGGATCGGCTTGGAGAGGGGCTCTCATGCTTCCGGAGCGGACTTGTGTTTCCGGGGGCGGGGAGGAGGATCCTCTCGGTCTTGGAGCCGCGCGGCCGGACGCACGAGAGTCAGACCCTCTGCGATCACCTGCCCTGCATCTGCCCTGCTCCAGCCTCCAGCCTCTGCGGACACAGCTGAGCACCAGAACCCAAACGGTGAGCAAGGAGCTGCCCGCCCCAGCCGCTCCCCCCCTGAGACCGGCGCGGCCGCGGCCGCCCCTTCCCGCCTCCGCTCCCGCTGAGAGAGAGCGTGCTCACAGCTAAAGAAAGGACTGGAACCGAGTTATCTGTTCTGTTTTGTTAGTAATTTTAACAACTGCTGTTGTTTCTGCTGGTACGGTTGGTTATATTAGTAAAAGAGCTGTTATTCCTACCCCCTTATCTCTGCCTCAGAGTCCTTGATTCAAACGTTTATAATATTTGGGGGAAGTGCAGTTCGGGTCTCTGTTTAAAAGGAAAATTTCTGCCTTTCTTGGCAGACCCCTGTCCTTCAAACTAGGACAGTAGGAATCTGATGTCTTCCATCTTGCCACTTCACTCCTAGGAACTGGATCTCACGAGCAGGTCCCTTAACTTTATTCTTCTTGATGGCAAAACCGGCTTCCAGGAGAATTCGGATAATTTCCTCTCCTTTTTCAAACACTTCCGCTGCTGTGTTTCCCCACACAATGATGTCATCGATGTACTGCAAATGTTCTGGAGCCTCACCTTTTTCCAGTGCAGCCTGGATCAGCCCATGGCAGATGGTGGGACTATGCTTCCACCCCTGGGGCAGTCGGTTCCAGGTGTACTGCACACCTCTCCAGGTGAAAGCAAACTGCGGCCTGCATTCTGCTGCCAAATGAATGGAGAAAAACGCATTGGCAATGTCAATGGTGGCATACCACCTTGCTGCCTTGGACTCCAGCTCGTACTGGAGCTCCAGCATGTCCGGCATGGCAGCGCTCATGGTGGGGTGACTTCATTCAATGCACGATAGTCCACTGTCAATCTCCATTCTCCGTCAGACTTGCGCACAGGCCAGATGGGACTGTTGAAGGGTGAGTGGGTTTTGCTCACCACCCTTGGTGCTCCAGCTCCCGGATCATCTTATGGATCGGGATCACAGCATCCTGAGTTGTCCTATATTGCCGGCGATGTACTATCGAAGTGGCAATTGGTACCCTCTGCTCATCTACCCTCAGGAGTCCCACGGCAATTGGATTTTCACATAGTCCGAGCAGGGTGTTCAATTGCCGGATTCTCTCCGCCATCACAGCCGCTATCCCAAATGCCCACTTGAAGCCTTTTGGGTCCTTAAAATACCCGTTTCGAAGGAAATCTATTCCCAAAATACACGGGGCCTCTGGGCCAGTCACAATCGGGTATCTCTTCCACTTTCCTCCAGTTAGACTCACTTCCGCTTCCACTATGGTAAAGTCCTGTGATCCACCTGTTACACCAGCAATAGAAACGGTCTCTTCTCTGACACATCCTGATGGAAATATAGTACACTGTGCTCCAGTGTCCACTAAAGCTTCATACTCCTGTGGTTCCGATGTGCCAGGCCACCGAATTCACACGGTCCAAAACACTCGGTTTTCCCTGGCCTCACCCTGGCTAGAGGCAGGGTCTCCCTAAGCCTGTTTATCCTTTTTGACCGGGGCATAGGTCTTAGAAGTTCCTTTAAGTGAATCGGACATGTCGTCATCATCCTCCTCATACGTGGCACTGTGATTCCGGGCGACTGGAGCTGCTCTCTTTCTGATGGAACCTTCTTGTTGAGCCTTGTCTTCCTTCAAATCACGCACTCGTTGTGCCAGAACAGCTGTGGGCTTTCCATCCCACCTCTTCATGTTTTCTCCGCAGTCACGCAAGAAAAACCGCAACTCTGCACGTGGGGTGTACCTTCTCTCCTCAGCAGAGGAGCGTCTGCGTTGACTGCCAGGATGTCTGATTTGCACAGCTGAGATTTGGAGGAGATCCTCCTTGATTTCTTCTCTCAGCTTCTTATGGTTTTCCTCCAAGTTATCCTCCAAGTTCTGTAAACGTGTTTCTAAGGCTGCAATCCTGGCATGCGTTGGGCCATGCACAGCATCAGCGTACGCCCAAAGCTTCTTTGCCATATCAAGCACTGTCTCGTATATGTCTTCTCGTTTCATGATTGCAAGAGCTGAGGCATATTCAGATGGTCCAAGCCTCACAAGCTTCCTCCACATAATCGGTGTGCATGGTACCAGATCTGGATTTCTAGTTGTTACGTCATCTGAGAAAATAATTTCTGTCACCGCCATCTCTCTCAAACGTTGGATTCCCTGCTCGATGGTTTTCCATCTGGTCTGCTGCATGTACAGGTCATTAGCGCAGAGATATCTTTGTGCCACACTGTCCAATACACGTGACCAGAGGCTCTGAGGATTAGCTCCCCTCATCATACCTTGATCGATGACTGGATCTTGAGACAGGGATCCCAAATGTCTCGCTTCCGTGCCATCCAGGATAGTTGCCTCACCGGCCGCATCCCAAAGCCGAACCAGCCAACTAATTATGGATTCATCAGGTCGCCTTGTATAATCTTTTCTTAGACCATGAAGATCTTTCAGGGAAAGGGACTCATTATTAGTTTCTGATCTCCCATCAGTCACTTTAACATCGGATTTTATATCAGGGGGAGTTGAAGGTCCTTCTCCTGCATCCTCATCATCATCATCATCCTCCCCCGGCCGATCTGTTTTCTTTGTGCACTTTCTACTCCTGGTACTGGTAGCCACAGCCATAGGTTGAAGCTTGCTGTCTAATTTTGCCCCTGTCCTGGAGCCTGAGGTGTTAACTGCAGTCTGAGTAACTGGAATAGTAGCTACGTTATCTCCCTGTTCCCTCTCCTTTGTTTGTTGTCCTACACTATCTAACAGGGTTTGATAAGCGTATGCCAGAGCCCAGCTCACTGCAGTGATTTTCTTTTCCTTAGAATTGTCCTGACACTTTTCTTTTAAGTACTTTGCAATCTCGACTGGGTCTTGAATTTGTTCAGATGAAAAATCCCAGATTATAGGTTCAGAAAACTCTTTTAGAATTTGGCCCAGTTCCTCCCATTTGCCACACCACTCAAAATTCTTCCCACTCTGCTTTGCTACCAAATCAGGGGTTGTAACACCTGCATCCCTAGAAATCTCAGCTTTCATTCTGTATAAACTGCAGACAGTATAGAAAAAACTTACTAAATTAAATACCAGAAAGATGGTTTCCTTTACACTCAGGGAGAGCTGAACATTTTCTAACAGAGATGTAAATAATTCAGGGGAGAAGAAGGAAAATAAAGGCAAGAAATCCTCTTTGCTTGCTTCTCCTCTAATGAATTGAGTGCACAACACAAACCACGACTTGTACATCCCTGAAGTGGATTCTAACACCTTCATAAACTTCTGGCAGATCATAACAACCGAGCCTAGCCCAATGAGTATTTTGGTTAATACCCCTTTCATGAAAAAACTACGTGCTAGAGACAACACTGGGGCTATCTCTGAGTAAGAGAACAGGCCCAAAGACCACAGGGGTATTAAGATTTCAAAAAACTCTAAAGAGCAAACATACAGGCAGGCTTCCAATCCAAAAGACATCATGGCTTCAAAAAACATACTGATATCAATACAGGCAAATTAAAAACAAGATGTTATTAAAGTTTTTTCCACTTTCTCTTCCCCGTACGGGCCACCAAATAAGAAATGTCCTAGTTTTGAAAAACTTAGGGGAAAAAACCCCCAGAAGAGCTCCCCAGGGAATAAACCCCCAATTCTTTATCCCACTGGACTTAAGAAAAAAATATTTCACTCAGGGGGAAAAGTGGAAAAAACCTATTTATTAACATATACAAGAGAAACACTTCCCAGCACAGATCCAGATGACAAAAAAATTTTCACCGAGAGAGAAAGAGAGACGTGGACGATTCGATCTTCACTAGAAGGACGAGATGCTTCTCTGGCCGGTGTCCAGAGGCAGGCCGCAGGGTTCCTCCGGAGCGAGCTGGTGCTGATCCTCGGGAGGTGAAGGTGGGGGGGGAAGGGAGAGGGAGAGAGAGAGAAAGGAAAGAAAAAACAGCCAGCAAGCCTTAAACAACAGCGAGCTAAACAAATAATTCAAGCAATATAAAGCCAAAAAATCAAGCAAAACAAACAAAAAAAAAAAACAGCTAACTAACAAACCAGGCAACAAACTACTACCACAGCAGCGAAAAGCCACAAGCAGCAGCAGCCAGAGCCAAGCGAGCCACGGCAAGAAGAAAAAAAAAAAAACCAAGGCCAGTCCACAGAGCCGAGACCAGGCGGCCCCTCCCCCGGGAGCTTCATGGCCAAGGGGGGGGGCAGGGTGAGGAGTCAGTCAAAACACCAACCCAGGACACCAAGGATTATTCATGAAAATGGTCATGAAAATGTCAAGATCAAAGCAGCCAAAATACTCAGTCTAACAAACTGCTGGATATGTTCTCAATCAGAGAGAAATCAAGGCAGAGCCATGGTTTGTCATGTTTGTCATGGTTTGCTTTTTTAAAATGAGCCCCATGCATTTGGTGCTGAGCCCTTGAACCTCAGGGCTGAGAGGAGATGGCACAAACCTTTCCAGGAGTCCAAGGCAGAAGAAAAACCCAAAGTGTCTCAAAGCATTAATGGGTCCCACTAAGGTCCATCCCCAACACAGGCTCCTCATGGACTCCTTGGAGGAGAGAACTGGAGGCCATGATTGCCCAAAAACCTCTGAGAGTCAGAGAGGAAAGGAAAGGATAAAGGAAAGTACCTTAAAAAAGCTGAAGTACCTGGAAGCATTAATGAACCCCACTGAGTGTTGTTACTGAGAAAGGCTCTCAAGAGACTAATTAATTGGAGGCCATGATTGCACAAAGCTCTCAGAGGCTCCAAGGCAAAAGCAAAACCCAAAGTCCTCAGAAAAACCTGCAGTCCCTGGGAGCAGGAAGGATTCCCCAGGGCCATTCCTGACCAAGGCTCCCCAGGGACTCGCCCCAGCAGATCCCTGAGGCCACTGGGATGTGGGTGGGATGCTGAGGGCAGGACAAGGGGTAACAGTGCCCAGCCTTGCTGGGGCTGTGCCAGGAGGCCCCAGTGGCTCAGGACAAGGTGTCTCCTCACAGCCCTTGGTGGCACAGACCCTGCTGTGCCCCAAGGCACCAAGACATGGCTTCCCTTTGTCCCCCCCTCTCATCTCTGCCTCCAATCTTCTGCTCTCATTGAGGCTTGGAGACACTTTCTTACCCATGTTCCTCCCTGGGACCCATTAAAACTTCAAGAAATTCTGGAGTTTGATTCTCACTTGGAGTTCTTGAGAGGTTTCATAACAAACCATGGCTCTGCCTTCATTTCCCTCTGGTCTGGTGCAGTTCATTAGGAATGTTTCCTATAGTAGTTAGGGAAAAATATTTTGAAGTGCTTCTTAAAAATATCCATTCCTGTTTTAAAGGATGGATTTTATTACTGTTCTCTTTAAAGCAGAGCTGATTGCAGCATTCTGTGATTGATACTGATCCAGGGTCTCTCCTCAGATCTGGCCTGCTCAGAGAAGCTGTGCCTTGAGGTCTGAGCCAGTGTGGACAACCTCGCTCCACACTGCCCAACCCCATCCTGTCTGCCCTCACTCACCTGGGACCTGCTTTGCTTGGAGAGTTGGCTGCTCTCAGGGAAAGAGGAGGTTTACCCTTTTGTTATTTTCTACGCAATCTAAAACTCCTAATTTTCCCTATGGAAAACAGACACACTCCTCAGGTGTGTGCCAGCCCAAGGTGCCACCAAGGAGGTTCAGCACCGGGGAACGGGGCCTCAGGGGTTGTGCCTGGAGTCGGCGCCATCTTTCCTTTCTGCCTCTGACTCCCGTCATGCCCCGCGACCCCATAGAGTCCCATTGGAGCCGGGACTACAATACCCGTCATGCCCCGCGCTCCATAGAACCCCGGTGCCCCCCCCATATGTCCGATAGATGTCCTCCAGAACCTCCAGGATCCCGAAGTGTCCCCTCAGCGACCATTTGGGAACCTCCCAAAACCGTCCCCGAATCCCCTGAATGCTCCCAAGCCCGCAGATGCCCGTTACAGGAACTTCTGAGAATTCATCTCCTGCCATCCCCCGTGAGCTCAGAGCACCTCATAACCCAGTCGTCGCCTAAAATTCCTGCCGTGCCCCGTGCCCTAAAGAGCCAGATTCCAGCTCCCCAAGATCCATCCAAGCACTCCCGAACCGTATACGTTCCCCCCTGAGGACCTCAAGTCGCCGTTCAGAGGTAAAAGTGTCCCCGCAGTGCCCTCCCGGACCCCAAACTCTCCACAAGAGACACTTCCGGGACTACAGCTCCCATCATGCTCCACGGTACCGGTAAAACGCCATTTCCAACTGAGACTTTATCCCCCATCATGCCCCGCGCCCCACAGAGAGACACTGACGCTGTGCCATGAGCTCCCATGATGCTCCGCAGCCCCTTTAACCCGTATTATACCCGCGCCTACAACTCCCATCATCCCCCGCGCCCCACAGAGCCCCGTTAGAGCCCCCAAGTGCCCTCCCAGACCCCAAAAGGTCCCAGATTCTCTTCCGTGACCTCCAAGTGCTCCCCTGGACCCCCAATGCCACTCTGAAGCCAAGACTTCCTTCTATATTTTTCCCCAGACCCAAAACTGCCCCAAATGGGCCCCAGAAATGTCTCCCTGGACCTTTTAGTGCCCACCTTGACCCTGTCTGATAAAAAGTTGATAACAAAGACGATACAATGATTGCAAATATTACGAATTATCTTAAAGAGGGAGAAATTAATAACCAATAGAGCTTAAATATTAGTTATGGGATTTTCTTACTTAGAAAAAATTACTAATAATTTATTTGGTTGCTAATAATATAAAGATGATTATTATAGTTATAAATATTAGGTTAAAATGTATAGAATAGTGAGAGGAATGTTACATTTGTCTTTACAAATAAATAGTAAATCTGTTGGTAGATAAAGTTAGCACCTAGAGATAAAAGAAACAATGGGAGGGATTACACTGATTGGTGAATGGAAAAAGAGATTTGCCTTTACAAACAAACTGTAGGTTTGCTGGTAAATGAAATTGGGTAACAGAAGATGAAAGAAGCAACAGGAGGGGAAACTATGAATTCTACAAGAATTAAAAATTAAAAGGGAGGGTTATACATTAGAGGGGAATGTCAGGTGTCAGGCGTTCTGGGAAGTCTGTGCCTCTCGAGTACCTCAGCCAATGGGGAAAGAGAGAGGGAAAAGCGGCCGGGAAATTAGGATAAAAAGGGAGGCTGCGTCCTCCAAAAATTCGAGAGATCCCAGGGGAATGCCCCATGGCCTCTCCCTTTATTCGAATAAAGCAAAAAGGACTCCTCTGTCTCCTTTTTGGACATAAACCTCTGGTGTTTGTGGATTAATTTTCCTTACAATAGTAATATTATATGTTTTAAAGAGAAATTGATGAGGTTTTTTTTATATTTTTGGTTGTGAGTCCCAGGTGGGAGATACCATGAGTTGGTGAGGTTGGGGGTGAGGAGCAGGTTGTCCAAACTGGGTCAGCCTGCAAGGGGCTCATTCTCCTCTGTGCCCAGACCTCCTAAGGAGACATTCAGCATGAAGATCACCTGTGGAACACTTCTATCAGTTCCTCTCTGAAATGAAAAATAGAAAAACATTCCCTTGAGTAAAATAAAATCATGAGATGCACTTTGAAATCTTCCTCCTTAACAGAACTCCAAACTCCAAGCAGCAGCACAAGCCCTGGAGACTTGATGATAAATAGAGGGAGAAAAAGAGCTCCTGAGTCCTTTCTGTATTTTAATGATCCCCAGGGTGGATTTGGGGCTGAGTCCAGGATCCTCAGGCACTGAGAGAAGGTTGAAGAAGCTGCTCAAGGAGTCAGAAGCAAAACTCCAAGTCCCTTGGAGCATCACTGGCCCCACTGAGGGCAGGGACTGCCAAAGGCTCCCCAGGGACTGGTGAGAGCAGATCCTTGAGGGCAGGATTGCAGAAGCCAAAGGCTGTGAGCAGGAACTGCAATGCTGAGCAAGGCCTGGGCTGGTTGGAGGCAGCAGAAAGGCCAAGGGCTGAGCCCAGGCCTGGCCCAGCAGGGCCTGTCCCTCACGGGTGGCTCGGGGCTGTTCCTGGGGCACTGGGATGGGAGGGGCAGCAAGGACAAATGGCATCAACCTGTGTGACACTCCTGATGCTCATGGAACCAAGGGCCAGTGTGACACTGTGGGGCCTCATGGAAACAAGAGGCCATTGTGAGCCTGCAGGGCTGTAACACCCAGAACACTGAAATGCTGGGGGTGACCAAAGGTTCCTTTACTCGAGTTTGGTGAAACTCCAGTCAGGTATTCTCAAGAGGTAAAAATGACACAAAATTTTACTGGCAAAGTATAAAAAGTCAAGGAATTTTGTAAAAGGATTTTATATAGCATCCAATTCAACATAAAACACTTGTCATAGCAGGAACTTCTTTAACATTGCCCATTTAATCTAGAAACTTTTAAACACTTCAGTTTTTGAGGTACCCAAAACTGTCCCATATAAAGAGCATTAGGACAGGAGAGGAGAGAGAGAGAGACAGAAAGACAGAAGCTCCATAGAAAGACACACACATGGCTACCAACTCCTGGGGTTCCAGTGTGGGTGAGACACAGACCCAGCAGAAGGCAAGGTACAGACCACGGGCTGAGCACCTGCTCCATTTTTTAAGCCCCTGGGCCTTCATGGGCCTCCCCCAGGTGGGACTTGTGATTGCTGGGGCAATCAGAGCCTGGGTCAGCACCAGCCCCCTGTGTGACTGATTGACAGCTCATCCCGAGGTGTCTGGGACATTGATCCCATCCAGCCTCTGACAGCGACCATGGTGACACTGCAGAACCTCATGGATCCAAATGGCCACAGTGATACTGTGGGGCCTCACGGAACTCTAGGAGTCCATTGTGACTGATAGGCAAGATGTCTTTAAAGAGAATTCAACGACTGAAATTATGGGTGTTAATATCTTTGAAATGGGACTTTTCGTCTCTATTAACTGCAAGCAACTGGTTTATTGAAGACCCCAGAAAGCTTGGCTCCTGAAACAGACAAGGGTCTGCATGAGCTTGTCTTTATGAACTTTGGGGTAAAATGAAAGGTTCAAGAGTGGAAGATGTGGCAGGCCGTTGGGGATGCCTGTTCTTTCCTAGTACCTCAGCCAATGGGGATAGGAAGAGGGCAAGGTGCAGCCAGGAGTTTAGGATAAAAGGAGGCTGTACACTCCAGAACCTCGAGAGAGAAAACCCCATGGGTGTGTGGCCTGGTGGACTCTTTACTTTTTATTCAAATAAAGCTGAAGGACTCCTCTATCTCCTTTATGGACACTGGGTTTTCATAGCATGATTTTCCGTACATGACACTATGGAATATCATGGAACCAAGGAGCCATTGTGACACATCAAGGCCTCATTGGAACAAAGGGACCATTGCTGACACTACAGAAACGCATGGAACCAAGGGGCCGTGGTGGCAGTGTGGATCCGTGGACACCATGGAGACATTATGGAACCTCATGGAACCAAAGCGACCATTGTGACACTCTGGTGCCTTGGGGAATCTGGGGAATCCTTGTGAAACTCAGGACTCCTATGGAACCAAGGGTCAAGGATTAAGCTGTGTGCCCATAGAACCAAGGAGCCACTGTGACACAGCAGGGCTGCAGGGACACCAGGGGTCATGGTGACACTACAGAAGCAAGGAGAATATTGTGACAAGGAGAACATTGTGACACAGTGGGGCCCCACGAAACCAAGGAAACATGGAACAGGTCTGTCTGGCTGGGCCTCCTGGGGGCCACCTGACAGGTCTGGCTGACCTTGGCATGTCGAGGGCTGCTGCTTATCTGCCCCTGAAGCACTTGGGCTCTGTGTTCTCCTTCCTATGGGAGAGAACTGTCCTTCTCTTCCAGGGGCCCATGGCAAAAATTGGGATTCCTTCTCCAAATTTTCTTACATGAAAAGATTGTTCCCAGATTAAATCTGCCAGGACAGCCAGATCTGGCTGCCTTGACTACCTGGGGGGCCACCTCTCACCTTCTTTTGAAACACTGGGACGATGTGCTTTTCTTATGGAAAAAGACCTCCCATCTCGACCAGCCACCTGTGGCCAAAATTTGGAATTTGCCTCCAGAATTCCCTATATGCAAGGACAGCTCCCAGACAAAAGCTGCAGTGTCTGACAAGTCTGGCTGGCCTTGGCTTCCTGAGGGCTGGCTCTCATCTGCCTTAGAAATACTGGTGGTCTGTGCTTTCACTCCTAATGAAAAGAAATCTTGTGCCTTTCCAGGCACCCATAAAAATAAACCTGAGGTTCCACCTCCAAAAATCCCTATGTCCAAGGACAGCCCCCAGATGAAAGGTGCCAGAGAGACAGGTCTGGCTGGCTAGGCCCATGACCTCTCATCTTCCTCCAAAACACTTGGGCTTTGCACTTTTCTTTCCTATAGAAAAAACATCCATCTGACTATCTGCAATTTGGATTCCACCTCCAAAACTTCGTGCACCCAAGGATTGCTCCCAAGTGAAAATTGACAGGACAGACAGCTCTGGCTTCCCTTGCCTCTTGGGGGCTTCCTCTCACCTGATTTCCAAGCACTGGGTGCTTTCATTCCACTTGAAAGGAACTATCCTTCTTGTTAAGGTGTCTGTGGTCAAAATTGAGGTTCCTCCTCCCAAAATCAGAATATCCAAGGATTCCTCTGTAACAAAAGCTTCCAGTAAAAACAGGCCTTTCTTGCATGAGCTCTCACCTCTCATCTGCCTTTGAAACACTTGGCCTCTGTTTTTCTTCCTATGGAAAAAAAACTGTCTCTCTTATCAATGCAGAAATGGTCAAAATTAGGATTCCACCTCTGAAATTCCATATATCCAAGAATTGCTTTCAGACAAAGCTTCCAGAACAGAGAGGTCTGGCTGGCCTTGGCCTCTGATGGCTGATGGCTGCCTTTTATCTGCCCCTGAAACACTGGAGTTCTGTGTTGCCTTCCTATGGGAAAGAACAGTCCTTTTCCTCCAGATGTCCATGTATGAAATAGGTATTCCACCTCTAAAATTCCATGTGTCTGGGGATTACGCCCAGACAAAATATGCAAATACCATCAAGTCTGGCAGTGCTTGGCCTCTGGTGACTTCCCCTCATCTGCCCCTGAAACACTGAGGCTCAGTTGTTTCTTTCCTATGGAGATCATTGCGACACTGTGAGCACCTCGTGCAGCCAAAGGGCCATTGTGATCCTGCAGGGCACCGTGGATCCATGGAGACCTTTGAGGCACTGCAAGGCCCCATGGAATCGTGGAGACCATTGTGACACTGTGGGGCCCCATGGAACCAAGGGGACATGTGCGGGAGACTCCTGGACTCTTTGTATCAGGGTGGACGCCAGGGACAAGACTCAGACGCTCTGTAAATGCTAAAAGCTACAGTTGCAGTTTATTATAAGGGAGTCTGCAAGGAGCTGCCCGGCACAGCCACGTGCAGATTAAAGAGATAAAAGGGGGAGAGAAAGAGAGAAGAAGGAGGGTATAGAGAGAGAGTAAAGAAGGTAAAGAGGGGAAGAGAAGAGGAAAAGAAAAGAGAGAAGAGAGGAAGAAGAGGAGAGGAGTAATGGGTTAAAAGGATATTGGGGTAAAGGGAGAGGGAAAGGAGAGCAGAAGTGGGAGAAGAAGAGCAAGGAGTAAAGATAGGAAGAGAAAGAGAGAAGAGAAGAAGAGAAAAGAGAAGAGGAGAGAGGAGAAGAGGAGAGAGTGACTTCCCGTTTGTAACACAATAAATCCACTTCCATCATGAATATTCTAATTCCTAAGAACCAATCTAATACAAAATACTAATTCTATAGCATTTACATACAGCCTATAGGAAATCTTACATTAGCATAGCATGTGACATTCTAAACTCTAAGATCTAATCTTTGGGTGCCGGTCAGTCTTTTGTGTCTTTTGGCCTTGCCCTCTGGCCAAAAGCATTGTTTAATTAAGAGTGGATTAGCTTCGGTGAGCCATCCCATTGTATACCTGGTTATTCAGTAACTAGGGCTTGGTATCTCAAACGTGGCTTTCATTTCAATTTCATCCATGGTTTCTATATTCCCAGAATCTGAGCATTCATATTTGCAAGATTCCTCAGTTTCATCTTCTCCAACAGACATGGATCAGATCTGACTGGTTTGGCCTCCTGGGGGCCACCTGACAGGTCCAGCTGACCTTGGCGTGTTGAGGGCTGCTCTCATCAACTGTTGGAGAACTGGGCCCCCAGCTTTCCTTCCTAGGGAAAAGAACCATCCATCTAACCAGATTCCTATGGCCAAAATTGATACTCCCCCTAAAAAATTCCTTATATGCAAGGGCTCTTCCAGACAGAAGATGCCAGCACAGGACAGAGAACTCTGGCTGGCCTTGGCCTCTCGTGGTCACCCCTCATCTCAAAGAAGCTGTGGGTAAATATTTGAGCATGTTTGACTACTGGAACATTAAAGAATCTTTCATCTTCTGAAAAACTCAGATATTCTTCTGATCATATGTCTTTTTTCTCATTGTTTATTATGCATGAAATGCTATTTTCAGATGAAAAATACTGTTCATATCACTCTAGCAGTGTTATCTCACACAAAACACCTCTTCTACATATGGATCCAGGTCACCTGTAACACAATACAAACACAATAAATAATCCAACAGGAATTATTTGTCTCTGTTCCCCTGTCACATCTCTGGAGCTGGAGGTGCAGCCCCAGCACTTGGGAGGGCTCAAGGGGTCACTAGCTCAGCTCCCACACAGAGAACTTGCAGACCCTGGAGTGCCCCTTTCAGCCTCAGTGCCCAGAGCCTTTCTGCAACCTTCCCCCTGGAGCTGCTGCTTCCCTGCAGCCCTGGCCATGGACAGCAGCAGAGCCTGGTGTGTCCCGATCAGCAGTGCCAGCTCAGGGCCCTGTGTGGAGCAGGGGCTGGGCCAGCAGGACAAGCCAGCCCAGCCAGCCAGGACACACTCAACTGGGGAAAGGGATGTCCAGGGAGAGGAGCAAGGGAGCGTTTCTGTGCCTGCAGGGAGGAACGCAGAGGAAGCTGCTGCTGGCCATTGTGACACAGCAGAGCCCCATGGAACCAAGGAGAGCATTGTTACACTGGGAAAACAAGCAGAGCATTGTGACACGTGGCACCTCACAGAACCAAATGTCCATGGTGACACTGCAGATCCCCTTGGGATCCAGCAGATCATTGTGGCACTGTAGGGCATCAAGGAACCAAGTAACCATTTTAACACTGCAGAACCAAGGAGACCAAGGGGCCCCATGGAACCAAGTGTCCTTTATGATGCTGCGGGTCAAGGGGCCATTGGGACACTCTGGGGCTCTGTAGAAACAAGGGGCCACTGTGACACTTCAGAGCTTCATGGAACCAAGGAGAGCATTGTGGCACTGCAAGGGCTCATGGAATCAAGGAACCCTTGTGACACAGGTGTGTCCAATGTTTGTTGTGACATTGCAGGGCCTCAAGGAACCAAGGGGCCATTATGACATTTCAGGGCCTCCTGAAAGCAAGAGGATCATTGTGTCACTGTGGGGTCTGGTATAACCAAGGCCCAGTGTGGCAGTGCAGGGCCTCATGGAACCAAGGGACAATTTAAAGCTGCAGAGCCAAGTAGACCTTTGGGACATAGTGTGGGGCCTGATTGAACTGATGAGAATATCATGACACAGTGAGACCTTATGGAAACAAGGATCCATTATGACACTTTGAGGTCTCGTAACCAGGAGTCCACTTGTGACACTGCACAGGAAAGGAGATCATTATGACACTGCAGGGTCTCATAAAACCAAGGTGTCATTGAGTAACTCTGGGGGCCCATGGCAACAAGGCGACCATTGTGACATGATGGGAACATCATCACACAGCACTGTGTGGGCTCCCCAGGTGGAGATGGTTTTTCACCTGGTAACATCCTACCCTTTGAGGCTTGTGAAGCTTCTCTTCTCTTCAAGCCTTCCTAAGCCTCACATCAGTGTCTGCTGGAATTCAATGCCCTCTCCATCCCACAGCAGCCCTGCACTTCCCTCCTCCAGCCTTCCTTTCCAGCCATGGAGGCTCTTTGGGCTCTTGAATTTTCCTGTAGCCATAAAGCTGTGCCAGCTGCCCTGAGCTCTGTGCAGCACCAAGGGCCTCTCCCCAGCACAGCCCAGCCAGCTCTGGCCCCTCAGGGCAGGGGGCTCTGGGCAGTGGCCCCACGGCCTCAGCCCCTGGCATAGGCACAGCAGCAGCTGCAGCTCAGACAGGACTCAGCCCCAGCCACGGGCAAGGTGCTTGGCCAAGGCAAAAGGAGGCTCCCCGTGTGCCCTGCTCCCCTCTCCCTGAGCTCCTGAGAGCTCTGCAGCCCCTGCTGCCATCCCATCTGCCCAGGCCAGCACAACAGCCCCGGCCTTGGGGCCCTGCAGAGCTGCTCCTGCTGCAGGCCCAGGGCCCATCCCAGAGCTGGGGCAGCCACAAAGCTGTGCCCATTTCTGTTCATTCTTGCTCTGATGAGGATGGATCCTCAGCCACTTGGAGGCTGCTGAAGAAATTTACTACTCCAGAGGCCTCTTCTTTGTTGAGCTCTTCAGTTCATAAATTCAGTGACAAAGACTCATAAACATTTGTTCAAAACACCCAAACAAGAAAAGCCCTGGGAATAATTTAAATTTTCAATTCTTCTGTGGTTAATTAGAAACATTTCAGTAGTGTATTCAAAGTGAATATACTATATTGAAAACAACACAGAATTGATTTGTCTTGTTGTTTTTTACTGTTTATACATTGATATCAGCAATGTATATTGATATTGACCCACAACACCTTTTAGTGCAGACTGAATAGATATGAAAATCAAGACCTTTCATGGCAGACAATTATTAACACTTTATCCCCACCTCCACCCCAGCATTTCTCTCATCCAACTCCTGGGACTCCTATGGATCAGGAATGGTATGACCAGCAGGACCAGGGCAGTGATTCTTTCCTTGTGCTCGGCACTTGTTGGGCAGCACCTTGAGTGCAGTGTCCAGTTCTGAGCCCCCAATTTAGGAAGGACATTGTTATATATGTGATTCGTGCTAATTAAATTGTAACAATATTGGCAAAATTGTTGCATTATAATTAATCAAAAATTGTATTTAATTGTTATCAAGCAAAAAGCAGTAAAGGAAATGGTTAAACAAAGCAGAAAAAATTCGTTCTCCAGATGTTAGGTGGGAGGCAGGATAGGAAGGGTATAGGTCTAAGAACAAGTGGCTAGAAATAGGCTCTCGACCTTGAACTGGGCCAAATTGGGATGTTTCCAAAGAGTTTGTCACTGGACTGAGGCCTCTTGTGGGCAAATATATTTATTATATAACTCTAAGCTCAGTGCACTTTTGCTACCTGCGAGGTCAAACAGCGAGCACTGAGGAAGACCCAGAGCCTTCATCGGAAACAAGACCCTGAAATGAGGAGAGACCCCCGACCACTGGTGACGCATGTGCAACACAGCATAGTGACGTGGATTTTAGGAATAGAAACTAGGAGGAGCTTTCTAGAAAATTCTGTATTAGTAAACAGTATATAAATGAGATTTTAGCTTGGCTGATTTGGTACACGCGGAAGGGAGAATCCCTCCCCGTACCCCCAGTCGGTTTTGCTTATGCTTTATTAAACCGAACCATTGGACCTCTATTATACTCAAATTGCTGTTAAGTTTTGTATTTACTCAAATTTATATAACTCATATATTTTAATTGTATTCTTTTATATACAATTGCTATTATTAATAAATTACTGTTAAATTTAACTTTGTGGTTTGATTAATTGGACAAAATAAAATAAATCCCTTATCCATTTATAACAGTACTGAGTTCGTGGTCTGGGTGACAAGATGGTGCTGGGTCATAGGCTGGAGTTGATGATTTCAAAAGTCTTTTCCAACTGGGTTAATTCTGTGATTCTCTGATGATTTGACACTGCATGGCACTTAGAGAAGTAAGAGGGCTGTTCTTACAGTGTGGGGCTAAATCGAATCAAGGATTCATTGTGCCAATCTGGGGTTTCATGGAATCCAAAAAGCCATTTTAACACTGTGTGTCTTTGTAGGAATGAGGAGACTTTTGTGACACTTTGGGACTTTGTGTGGCAATAGAGCCATGTTGACACTGCAGGGCCCTGTGGAAACAAGGGGCCAGTGTTACTCTTTGTGGCCTCGTGGAACCACTGTGACACTACAGCACCTCATATAACCAAGGAGCCGTTGTTACACTGAGGAGAGTCATGGTATGAGGGAAACGATTTTGACCCTGTAGTGCTCCATGGGACCAAAAGGCCCTTGTGGCTCTATGGAGCCTCCTGGAATCATGGAGACCGTTGTGACACTCTAGGGCCTCACGGTGTAAGGGTGATACAAAGTCGGGTGTGAGTGTGGATCTGCTGGAGGGTTGAAGGGCTCTGCCCAGGGACCTGGACAGGCTGGATCCAGCATCCAAATCCAATAAGATGAGGTTTAACAAGACCAAGTACAAGTCCTGCACTTTGGCCACAACAACCCCTGCAGTGCTCCAGGCTGGGGACAGAGTGGCTGGAAAGTGGCCAGGCAGAAAGGAACCTGGGGGCACTGATGGACAGCAGGCTGGACATGAGGCAGCAGTGTGCCCAGGTGGCCAAGAAGACCAATGGCTCCTGGCCTGGATCAGGAATGGTGTGGCCAGCAGAAGCAAATCTGCTGGGCACCCCTGACCTGCCCCAACTCTGCACACAGACATTGCTGCTGCAGCTCCAGAGAAGGGAACAAAAGGGGCATCCCTGGAGAAAACTTCTCTGGGAGACCCTTTAGTTCATTTGAAGCCACTGAGAGAACAGCTTCCCATTGACACAGTCTGTGACCGCAGCAAAACTGGAAGGAAACAAAATGAGAAAGGGTATAAGAAGTGACCTTTATTTATATACTGTGGACAATATTAAAAAGCAAAAAAAAAAGAGAAAAAAGAAACAACATAACAAATCCAACAAGAAATATCAAAGATTACTTTTATTACAAGTGATTTGCAGAAATTGGCAAGCAGTTTACTGTTTCTTAAACCATCCAGTCATCATTGTCCACACTGCAGCCTTGAGCTCCTGGTTCCTCAGGCTGTAGATGAGGGGGTTCAGGACTGGAGGCACCACTGAGTACAGAACTGAAACTGCCAGATCCAGGGAAGGGGAGGAGATGGAGGGGGGCTTCAGGTGAGCAAACACTTCAGTGCTGATGAAAAGAGAGACCACAGCCAGGTGAGGGAGGCAGGTGGAAATGGCTTTGTGCCGTCCCTGCTCAGAGGGGATCCTCAGCACAACCCTGAAGATCTGCACATAGGAGAAAACAATGAACACAAAAGAGCCAAATGATAAACAGACACTAATCATGATAAGCCAAACTTCCCTGAGGTAAGACTGGGAGCAGGAGAGCTTGAGGATCTGTGGGATTTCACAGAAGAACTGGCCCAGGGCATTGCCCTGACACAGGGGCAGGGAAAATGTATTGGCCGTATGCAGCAGAGCAGTGAGAAAGCCACTGGCCCAGGCAGCTGCTGCCATGTGGGCACAAGCTCTGCTGCCCAGGAGGGTCCCGTAGTGCAGGGGTTTGCAGATGGACACGTAGCGGTCGTAACACATGATGGTCAGGAGATAAAACTCTGCTGAGATGAAGAACAGAAAGAAAAACAGCTGAGCAGCACATCCTGAGTAGGAGATGGTCCTGGTGTCCCAGAGGGAATTGTGCATGGCTTTGGGGACAGTGGTGCAGATGCAGCCCAGGTCAGTGAGGGCCAGGTTGAGCAGGAAGAAGAACATGGGGGTGTGCAGGTGGTGGCCGCAGGCTACGGCGCTGATGATGAGGCCGTTGCCCAGGAGGGCAGCCAGGGAGATGCCCAGGAAGAGGCAGAAGTGCAGGAGCTGCAGCTGCCGTGTGTCTGCCAATGGCTGCAGGAGGAAGTGGCTGAAGGAGCTGTTGTTGGACATTTGCTGTCTCTGGGCATCATGCACTGGAAAAAAAGGCATTGATAAATTGCACAAACTTTGTGGAGTCAATCCTATGCTAATTTCTTAAGAATTCACTCAAAATTCCTTCTCTTTCTCTGGGAAAATTTCACTTAAATTTTTAAATTTCAAGCTCACCTTAGCTTGAAAAGCAGCCAGGAGGTGCTTTTGAGTTACTTCCCCTTTCTCAGAGGTGGAAAAAACTCTCATCATCAGCATTTCTGTAAGCATGACTTTGGGGAGCCCAGAGGGAAAGCAGCTCCCTGTGCCCCAGTGTACTCAGACCCGGTGGTCCCACCCAGGTGCACTTGGCTCATTACACCTCCCTCTATTTCAGGCTAATCAAACTTAAAATGTGCTGGAAAAATAAAGTGGACTTCTGGAAAGCTCCAATTTAAAAGTCAGTCTCTTTTAACCCTTTACTCTTTCCCTAGCACCTGAAGAGGGAGGGTATCCAGACTGGTCTGGCTCTCTGCTGCCTGGAATTTTTCCTACTGGGAGCTGATTCTCTCTCTCCAAGCCTTGTCCTTGTCAGTGCTGCCAGAGCCCAGCCCAGCCTTAGGGGCTCAGCTCTGCCCTGCACACCCCTCCCAGCTCAAGGCACTGCCCACGGTGCTGCTGCTGCTGCTGTCTGTAGGCAGAGGAGGGTGAGGAGGCACTTTGTGAGGGAGATCTGAGGCAGATCTGCTGATGCCCAGTGGGACAGTGCAGGAGTCTCAGTGACACACACACACCTGACAGCCCCTTTCCCTTCCCTTGAGGGGAAAGCTGAGAGCAGCCCTGGCCATGCAGCACCATCTGCACAGCAGGAGGAATCTGCCCTGATGGGGGTGGCTCCTTCCACCTCCAATTTCTCCCCACAGTCCATGGGGAGCTGCCAGGCAGGCTGAGAGCTGCCCCTGGCAGGTGGCACATGCCCTGGGCTGGCCAAGAGCCCTGAGGGCTGCAGGAGCTGCTCTGCAGGACAGCCCTGGGCAGCCCTGGCTGCAGCCCCAGCTTCAGCCCCTGCAGCCGTCCCTGGCAGCAGGAGTCGTCCTGCCCTGTCCCTCTGACGGTGCCCAGGGCAGCCCCGCTCTGCAGCACATCCTCCTCCTCCTCCTGTGCCTCAGAGAAACTGGGAGAGTCCTCCTGACACATCCCCCAGGCTGTGGACTGTGCTGGCTCCAGGAGATCCCTCCAGGAGCACAGAGGACATTGCCCTGCACCCACAGACTCACCATGTCCAGGGCTGTGGAGATGTTTCCCCAAGTGAAGTCTCAGCTCAATGTCTTCCCAGTCCTAATTGCCTTTAGCTTGTCTGTGCCTGGCTCCTGTCCCCTCAGTGCCTGCAGGCAGTGCCCTCAGCCCTGCTGGGCTGTGAAAGGAGCTGCTCCTCAGCAGAAATGTCTTTTTGAAGCTTTTCCTGCTTGCCATTATCTCTCTCTGTGCCAGGAGACACAA
Source organism: Oenanthe melanoleuca (assembly GCF_029582105.1). Lineage (NCBI taxonomy): Eukaryota > Metazoa > Chordata > Aves > Passeriformes > Muscicapidae > Oenanthe > Oenanthe melanoleuca. The sequence continues at coordinate 4,855,557 of NW_026612650.1, read as the reverse complement.
CACAATGACTTTAATGAGCTGCTCAGGAGTTTGTTATTTTTTAAATCACATTCAATCCCTGAGAAGAGTGTTTTTCAAAAAAACTTTTAAAGAACTCAAAATCAAATTAATACGCCAAAATTTCTTTAAGTTTTAATGGGTCCCACTGAGGGAAAGGACTCAGAAAGTGCCCCAAGGTTCCAGTTAGAGCAGAACACTGGAGGCACTGATGATAGATGAAGACAAACAGGGGAAAGGTGTCTCTGATGCTCAGCAAACCTGGATGTGTTTCAGGAATGGAAAGGGCCAAGGCCTGAGCCCCAGCTCCTGGCAAGGCAGATCCTGTCCCTCCCTCATTGCTCAGGGCTCTTCCCGGGACACTGGGCTCTGGGGAGGTGCAATGCCAAGGGCAGGACCATGGGGCGGCCCCTGCCAGGCTGCTGAGCAGGGACAAGGAGGCAATGAGGCCCCAGCACAGCAAGGCTCACTTGTCCCCTGCTGGCCTCAGGCCCAGGGCCAGCAGCCATGGCCCAAGTGCTGCAGCAGTTGGCTCTGGCAGGGCCTTTCAGCTGCTGCCCATCCCTGTGCCCTCTGCAGCCCAGGCTGTCCTATGGTGTCCATGCCCTGCGCCTCTGTCCCTGCAGGCTGTCGTCATCCCCCGGCTGCCCCACCTCGCTGGCCCTTCCTTTGCTGACAGCTCTGCGTCCTGCCTGCCTCTGACTGGGTACACAAAGCTTGGCCTTTATACCAAAGGGATTATTTCAATTTGTAATGTGCCTGTGAACTTTAGCACAGGAACAAGGCATGTATCTGGTCCAACTTACCCATCAGGGATTGCTGGAATAGAAGAAGAAGACATCTGGTTCAAGAATGGCTAGACAGCAAAACAAGGACTGACCCTAGGAATTTGGTGTGGGTTTTATACAAATAGGTTAATTGTAACAAAGATTTAGTGACCAAATACTAGCAACACTGTTATATAATGACATGTAAGGCTAAGAGTTATCCCACATTGGACCTGAGGCCTGAAAAAAATTATGCCCCCTTTAGCACCAAATTAGTGTTATGGAGTCCTATTATTATATTTTGGAAATTTGTTGACAATGGAGCCTCAGAGAATCAATGAATCAGTTATGCTGAACAAAGAGGCCTTTTGACACTGTGGGAGCTCATGGAACCAAACCCATTTTGACAGAGCGGAGCCATACGGAACCTATGGTCCATTGTAACACTGCAGATCCAAGGAGATCATTGTGGCACTGAGAAACCTCATGGAACCAGAAGTACATTCTGACAGAGAAAGGCCTTGTGGAACTAAAAGTACATTGTGACACTGTGGGGCCTCATGGATCAATGGTCCATTGTTGTACTGCAGATCCAAGGAGGCCATGGTGACACTGTGGAACCTCCTGCAACCGTGGGTGCAGTGTGACACTGCAGGACTTCACAGAACCAAGGAGTCCATTGTGACACTGCTGAACCTCACGGAACCACAGAGACCATGTTATACTACAGAACCTTGTGGGACAAAGGGTCCATGGTGACACTGCAGAACTGTAGCTGAGAGCATGAAAACTCATGGAACTAGAAGTCCATTGTGACCAGGGGCCCATTGTGACAATGTGGGGATTCATGAAACCAAAGGTCCATTGCAGGGCTTCATGGAACAATTGAGACTTTTATGAAATGGCATCAAACAATGAACGAGGTTGGAAAAGACATTTGAGATCTTCAAGTTTAACCTCTGACCTAACATCACCTCACCAACTAAACCATGGATCTGAGTGTCACATCCAGTCTTTTTTTAAATGCCTCCAGGAATGGTGACTCCAGCACCTCCATCGGCACAAGATTCCAGTGCCCAGTCAATTTTTCTGGGGCATCTTAAGTCTGTATCCTCTTGTTCTGTCAGTGGTTGCCTGGGAGAAGAGACTGACCCCCACCTGACCACAACCTCTGTTCAGGCAGTTGTAGAGAGTCTCAGTGGAGACCATTGTAGCCATTGGGGCCACTGTAGCACGGCAGGGCCTCATGGAATCAAGGGGAGCACAGTGACAGTTTGGGCTCCATGGGACAAAGAGGCCATTCTGACACCATGGAACCAAGGAGACCTTTGTGACAGAGGAGGACCTCATGGAACAATGGTGACCATGATGACACTTTGAGGCTTCGTGGAACGAAAGGACCATCCCAAATGAAATTGCAGGGCCTCATGGAACCAAGGGCACAAGAGTGACACTGTGAGGCTCCAAGGGACCAAGGGGGCATTTTCACACTGCAGAACCAAAGAGGCCATTGTTGCACAATAGGGCATCATGGAACTGAGGGTCCATTGTGACACAGCAGGGCCTCATGAAACCATGGTGGCCACTTTGAGACCTTGTGAAACCAAAGAGCTGTTGAGGCATTTCAGGGCATTTTTGAAACAAGGGGACCCTAGTGACACTCTGGTGCTGAATGGAGCCAAGGGGACCCTAGTGACTTTGTGGGGCTCAGTGGAACTAAGGGACCATTATGACTCTATAGGTTCTCATGGAATCAATGCTCTGTTTTGACACTGCATGGCCTCATGGAATCATGGAGACTGTTGTGACACTACAGTGATGACTTGGAGTGGCTACCTAGAACAGAGGCCAGACAAGGTTAAGAGAATAAAGTGAGTACTTATTAAAGGCCTTCAACAGATACACCTTGGGCAGTCAAAAGCTTCTCAGGTGCTACACTCAAGATGGACAGTGGTTATGAATTTTTCAGACAGATATTAGTTTGCATATCAGGTTAAATCCTCCAATTAGAGCTTCAGGTAATGAAGCCATTTTCCCCCCTCTGCCAATTCAATTTTGTTTTTATTTTTGGGGGCTGGAGGCTGTAGGGTGTCCTTGAGTTTCAGAGGAACTGTTTTGTCTGATCAAAATGTGAAGACAGCTAAGTAACATTTTCTATGGCATTTAGAGTTATGCACTAATGCAGTAGAGGATTTGAAAAATATAAAGCTAAAATCTTAAGGCATCACAGGCCTCCTTGAACCAGGGGGCCACTGTGACACTTTGTGGTCCCATGGAACTGAGAAGTGACACTAAAGGTCTCCACGGATCTAAAGATTCATGTAACAGTGCAGGACCCCATGGAACCAAAGGTCCATTGTGACACTGCAGGGCCTCATGGAATCCTGGAGGCCATGATGACACTTTGAGGCCTCGTTGAATCAAGGGGCTCTGCAGGCCCTTGTTGAATCAAGGAGAACTTCTACCATTGTGAGTCCCTATGGAGCCAAGGGTTCATTATGATACTACAGCACCAAGAAAACCCCTGTGACACTGCAAGGCCTCGTGGAAACAAGAGACCATTGTGAAACTTTGGAGCCCCATGGAAACAAAAGGCCAGTGTGACACATTTGGGCCTCATGGACAATATGACTCTACCATTGTAACATTTCAGGGCCCTGTGGAAACAATGGGATGCTGTGGCACTGCAGGGCCCCATGGATCCAAGGGAACAGGTAACAGGTCTGGTTGGCTTGGTCTGACTGGTCCAACTGCCCTTGGCATGTCGAGGGTGTCTTCTCATGTGTTCCTTAAACACTGAGGCTCTGGGTTTTCCTTCAAATGAAAAAGAACTGTCCCTCTTGCACAGGCACTCATGGGTAAAATTTATATTTTTCCTCCAAAATTCATATCCTCAAGAGTTTTTCCCAGACAAAAGTTGCCAGGACATGCACAGGTCTGGCTGCCCTTGGCTTCTGATGGTCACCTTCATTCTGCCCTGAAACACTGGGGCTCTGTACTTTCCTTCTTGTGGAAATGAATCATATTTCTTTTCCAAGTGCCCATGGCCAAAATTGGGATTCCACCTCCAAAATCCTATGTCCAAAGATTGCCCCTACACAAAAGCTGCCATTACACTCAGGTCTGGCTGGCCTTGGCCTCCTGAGGGCTGGCTCTCAGGGGCTGTGTGCTTTTCTTTCTATGCAAAAGAACTGGCCTTCTCCTCCCAGCAAAATGGGCTGAAACTGGGATTCCACATTCAAAATTCCCATCCATCCCAGAAAAAAAAAAAAAACCTGCCAGGACAGACAGGTCTTTCTGGCCTTGGCCTCTGGTAGCTGCTGTTCATCAGTCCCTGAAACACTGGGGACCATGGTTTCCTTCCTGTGGAGACCATGGTGACACTGTGGGTGCCCTGTGGAACCAAGGGGGCATTGTGACACTGTGGAGCCCCACGGATCCAAAGGCCAGTTGTGACACTGCAGGGGTACCCCATGGAACCAAAGGGAGATGGAACAAGCCTGGCTGGTTTCGCTTCCCTGGGGCCACTTGACAAGTCCAGCTGATCTTGGCATGTTCAGGGCTGCCTCCTGTTAGCCCATGGAGCACTGGGGCTCTGTGCTTTCCTTCCTATGGAAAAGAACCATCCATCTTTCCTGGTGCCCACAGCCAAAACTGATACTCTCCCTGAAAAATTCCCTGTATGAAAGGCTTGTCCCAGACAGAAGCTGCCAGGACAGGATGGAGAGCTCTGGCTGGCCATGGCCTCTGGTGGTCACCTCTCACCCAAGGAAGCCCTGTGGAAAGTATTTGAACAGGTTTGACTACTGGAACACCAATGAGTTTCTCATCCTCTGAAAAACTCGGATGCTTTTCTGATCATATGCCTATTTTTCTCATTGTGTATTATGCATGAAATATTATTTTCAGCAATAAAATATTATTCTTATCACTCTAACAGGGTTATCTCACACAAAAGACCTCCTCTACATATGGACTCCGGTCACCTGTACAAGCAAACACAATAAAGAATCCAACAGGAATTATTTGTCTCTGTTTCCATCAGTCACATCTCCTCTGGAGCTGCAGGTGCAGCCCCGGCACTTGGGAGGGCTCAAGGGGTCACTAGCTCAGCTCCCACACAGAGAACTTGCAGACCCTGGAGTGCCCCTTTCAGCCTCAGTGCCCAGAGCCTTTCTGCAACCTTCCCCTGGAGCTGCTGCTTCCCTGCAGCCCTGGCCATGGACAGCAGCAGAGCCTGGTGTGTCCCGATCAGCAGTGCCAGCTCAGGGCCCTGTGTGGAGCAGGGGCTGGGCCAGCAGGACAAGCCAGCCCAGCCAGCCAGGACACACTCAACTGGGGAAAGGGATGTCCAGGGAGAGGAGCAAGGGAGCGTTTCTGTGCCTGCAGGGAGGAACGCAGAGGAAGCTGCTGCTGGCCATTGTGACACAGCAGAGCCCCATGGAACCAAGGAGAGCATTGTTACACTGGGAAAACAAGCAGAGCATTGTGACACCTCACAGAACCAAATGTCCATGGTGACACTGCAGATCCCCTTGGGATCCAGCAGATCATTGTGGCACTGTAGGGCATCAAGGAACCAAGTAACCATTTTAACACTGCAGAACCAAGGAGACCAAGGGGCCCCATGGAACCAAGTGTCCTTTATGATGCTGCGGGTCAAGGGGCCATTGGGACACTCTGGGGCTCTGTAGAAACAAGGGGCCACTGTGACACTTCAGAGCTTCATGGAACCAAGGAGAGCATTGTGGCACTGCAAGGGCTCATGGAATCAAGGAACCCTTGTGACACAGGTGTGTCCAATGGAACCAAGTGTTTGTTGTGACATTGCAGGGCCTCAAGGAACCAAGGGGCCATTATGACATTTCAGGGCCTCCTGAAAGCAAGAGGATCATTGTGTCACTGTGGGGTCTGGTATAACCAAGGCCCAGTGTGGCAGTGCAGGGCCTCATGGAACCAAGGGACAATTTAAAGCTGCAGAGCCAAGTAGACCTTTGGGACATAGTGTGGGGCCTGATTGAACTGATGAGAATATCATGACACAGTGAGACCTTATGGAAACAAGGATCCATTATGACACTTTGAGGTCTCGTAACCAGGAGTCCACTTGTGACACTGCACAGGAAAGGAGATCATTATGACACTGCAGGGTCTCATAAAACCAAGGTGTCATTGAGTAACTCTGGGGGCCCATGGCAACAAGGCGACCATTGTGACATGATGGGAACATCATCACACAGCACTGTGTGGGCTCCCCAGGTGGAGATGGTTTTTCACCTGGTAACATCCTACCCTTTGAGGCTTGTGAAGCTTCTCTTCTCTTCAAGCCTTCCTAAGCCTCACATCAGTGTCTGCTGGAATTCAATGCCCTCTCCATCCCACAGCAGCCCTGCACTTCCCTCCTCCAGCCTTCCTTTCCAGCCATGGAGGCTCTTTGGGCTCTTGAATTTTCCTGTAGCCATAAAGCTGTGCCAGCTGCCCTGAGCTCTGTGCAGCACCAAGGGCCTCTCCCCAGCACAGCCCAGCCAGCTCTGGCCCCACAGATCTGCTCAGGGCAGGGGGCTCTGGGCAGTGGCCCCACGGCCTCAGCCCCTGGCATAGGCACAGCAGCAGCTGCAGCTCAGACAGGACTCAGCCCCAGCCACGGGCAAGGTGCTTGGCCAAGGCAAAAGGAGGCTCCCCGTGTGCCCTGCTCCCCTCTCCCTGAGCTCCTGAGAGCTCTGCAGCCCCTGCTGCCATCCCATCTGCCCAGGCCAGCACAACAGCCCCGGCCTTGGGGCCCTGCAGATCTGCTCCTGCTGCAGGCCCAGGGCCCATCCCAGAGCTGGGGCAGCCACAAAGCTGTGCCTATTTCTGTTCATTCTTGCTCTGATGAGGATGGATCCTCAGCCACTTGGAGGCTGCTGAAGAAATTTACTACTCCAGAGGCCTCTTCTTTGTTGAGCTCTTCAGTTCATAAATTCAGTGACAAAGACTCATAAACATTTGTTCAAAACACCCAAACAAGAAAAGCCCCTGGGAATAATTTAAATTTTCAATTCTTCTGTGGTTAATTAGAAACATTTCAGTAGTGTATTCAAAGTGAATATACTATATTGAAAACAACACAGAGAGAATTGATTTGTCTTGTTGTTTTTTTTACTGTTTATACATTGATATCAGCAATGTCCAATTGATATTGACCCACAACACCTTTTAGTGCAGACTGAATAAATATGAAAATCAAGACCCTTCATGGCAGACAATTATTAACACTTTATCCCCACCTCCACCCCAGCATTTCTCTCATCCAACTCCTGGGACTCCTATGGATCAGGAATGGTATGACCAGCAGGACCAGGGCAGTGATTCTTTCCTTGTGCTCGGCACTTGTTGGGCAGCACCTTGAGTGCAGTGTCCAGTTCTGAGCCCCCAATTTAGGAAGGACATTGTTATATATGTGATTCCTGCTAATTAAATTGTAACAATATTGGCAAAATTGTTGCATTATAATTAATCAAAAATTGTATTTAATTGTTATCAAGCAAAAAGCAGTAAAGGAAATGGTTAAACAAAGCAGAAAAAATTCGTCCTCCAGATGTTAGGTGGGAGGCAGATAGGAAGGTTATAGGTCTAAGAACAAGTATCTAGAAATAGGTTTTTGACCTTGACTTGAGCCAAATTGGCATGATTTCAAGCCACTGGGCACTGGACTAAGGCCTGTTTCGGGAATATATATTTATTATATAACTTTAAGCTCAGTGTGCCTGCACCACCTGTGAGGTCAAACAGCGAACACTGAGGAAGACCCAGAGCCTTCATTGGAAACAAGAGCCCCGAAAGGAGGAGAGACCCCCGACCACTGGTGACACATGTGCAACACAACACAGTGACGTAGATTTTAGGAACAGAAACGAGGAGGTGCTTTCTAGAAGATTCTGTATTAATATGCATTAGCAAACAGTATATAAGTGAGATTTTAGCTTGACTGATTTGGTGTGGTGTGAGAAGAATGGCCCTGCCCGTACCCCCAGTCGGGGAATCCCCCGGTCGGTTTTGCTCATGCTTTATTCAACTGAACCACTGGACCTCTATTATACTTAAATTGCTGCTAAATTTTGTATTTACTTGAATTTATATAACTCATATACTTTGATTGCATTCATTTATATACAATTGCTATTATTAATAAATTACTGCTAAATTTCAACTTTGTTGTTTGATTAATTGGACAAAATCAAACACATCCAATATCCATGTAAAACAACTGCAAGAAAGGAGTTTTTCTTTGTTTATTTTAGTCTACAGCTATGTGCTTAAATGTACAAACCAACAGACCCTCTGTGCATTAACTGCCCAGCCAACCTGCTTGAGAGGAAGGATCAGGCCTGCTGTGTTTATGTCAAAGTTATGATAAGTAAATTACAAGCTACATGTTACCTTTTATTTTTACCAAACAAGAAACCTGCAGCTGAGTGAGAATTGCCACACCAACTACATTTTTTGCTGCCTTAAAGGTGGTTAAATAATTTGTTGTCTTTTCTTGTGGATAATAAGAACACTTTATTCCTTCACCTAAGGTCTGTCTGATGGGAACCACTAGTGAAAGTTGTACTTGATGGTGGAGGTCTGGCTGGGTAGGACATCAGCCACCAGTGCTAATGGTTCTCTGCTGAGAAAATCACTCCAAAAATGTAAATGCTAAAGAAGATGCATTTTAAATAATCTTAGAAAATGAGGGAGGGATAAACAAGGCAGCTGGGACTCTGTGGCATTTTCTGATTTGTGTGGGTCCTGTTCCCCTCTTGTTACCAGCATGTGTGCAAACAGTGGCCATGCATTTTGTGCTGATTAGCCTGACGGTTCAAAAGATCAGCTTGGTTTGATGTGGAATGGAGGATACAATTAGGAAAACAGGACCATATGTTATAAGGACCTTAGCTGGATCATGAGAATGGAGGGAGATGAAAAGTGTGTTCCAAAGTCTCAGTGAAGTGATTTGTTTAGCAAACAGAGGCTGTCAAATCTTGACTGACTAGACAGAAGGGCTGCTGCATGTAGTTATTACTGCAGAGGATTTGCAGAACATGATGAGCAAATGGCAGATAATTTCACAAAGCAAAGACAAGTAAGTTAACAAAGTCATCAAGAGTGTGCTTGAACTGAAAACAGCATTGTCATGGGCACTGGCTCTCTTTAGCTACAGCACTTAGAGTTAATAAATAACACTCATTTAAGGAGAGTGAAAACCTGCAAGATGCAGGTAATTTATAAATGGTTTGGAAAGTGAAGATCAAACTGATCTGAATTTTCCACACCAGTTTTTCTAGTGGGTTTTCTTACTAAGTGTTCTCTCTAAGTTTTTCTTACTCAAGATATGTGATCCTGCTTGTCAGAAGGCTTCTTCCCTTCCCTTTCCTTGAGAACATTTTTGAGAAGTGGAAAAAAAAGTGCCAAGGAACTCAATGTGGTCAGGCATAGTTAGAAAAACCTGTCTTCAGAATCCATCTGATCTCAAGCCTTTTTGCCCTTGTCTGTATCACCTTGTCATGCCTCTTCTTCCCCCAAAATCAGGGATGGCAGCTGTATGTAGGTGCCTATGTGAACTGCACATCATGTAAACCTCTGGTCATAACTTCTGCTCTTCTCAGACACTTTTGGTTGAGCTCCACAATTTTTTCTGATTTACAGCACCCATAGCTGGGTGGTTTTCACCATTCTGCAGTTGTGCAGATGATTGTTCCTGTTTAAGCACAAAATTAATTCCTACTGATTTTTTTCTCCTTTTTTTTTTTTTTTTCATATAAACTCCACCTCAGCTGGAGTTTATTCACATGGAATTTGTTCACATGGAAAGTCCCAGACTATAGGGTCAGAAAATTCCTTTAAGATTCTTCACAATTGGCTCTACTCCTAAGTCAGGAGTCTCATCAGCCCCTCTAGAAATCTCAGCTCTCATTCTATAGAAACTGCAGACTGTATCAAGAAAGCTTACTAGATTAAACACCAGAAAGATGATCTCCCTAACATTCAGGGGAAATTGAATATTCTCTAATAGGGATGTAACAAATTCAGAGAAGGAAAACAAAGGCTGAAAAGCCTCATCCCCTGCTTCTCCTCTAACAAAGTGGGTAAACAACCATAACCATGAACCATACATTCCTGGAACAGATTCCAGCATCTTTATAAACCTCCTGCAAGCCATTACAACCAAACCCAGCCCAATGGATATTTTGGTTGGTGCCACTCTACTACAGAAACTATGTGTAAGGGACAATACCAGAGCTATTTCTGGATAAGAAAATAAACCTAGGGACCACAGAGGTATTAAGACCTCAAAAAACCCTAGGGACCAGAAACACATGCAGGCCTCCACCCCAAGAGACATTATGAGTTCAAACAACATAGCCAGTAATTGGAATCAAAATATTATTAGAACAAAGATTTTTCCACCTTCTCGAGCCCCACACTGGGCACCAAGATATTTGTTCTGGTTTAGGGTAAATTTGGGGAAAACCTCCGGAAGGAGCCCCCAGAAAATAAACCCCCATGACCGGGTTCCGGAAGAATTTCCTCAGAAAAAAGTGAAAAAACCTTTTTATTTAACAAACAAAACACTCCCCAACACAAGAAAAAAAAAAAAAATAAGAACAGCCCCAGATGACACAAATCTCTTTCACCACTCTGAGAGGATGACAAAGTCAGAAAGTCTCTCCTGCGAGTGGTCGGCCAGTTATTGGTCTCCAGTGCTGGGGATGACTGCTGCAGATCACAAAATGCAGACTCACGGTGTTCCTTGGTGTTTCCCAGGTCCTGGTCCGGAAGAGGTTCAGGTGGTATTCAGGAAAAGGAAAGAAGGAAAGAAAAAAAACAGTCCAGGGAAAGAAATTGGACTGCCTAGGTAAACTAGCTAATAAGCAAAAGCAAAAGCAAGCAAGCAAGCCAGCCTAGACTCTCCTAAGCACAGACCATGGGGGACGTGAACTGGCTGATAACCAGACAAAACAAACCTTCCTTTTCAGAGTCAGTCCTGAAAGCACAGAACATAATATCAGGCATAAACAGAAGACACAATAGGGCATACAAGACCCATAACGTCAACCCAGGATATGTTGCCAATCTAAGTCTCTCTTTGACACCTTGTCCTGGTTTAAAGGAGAGGTGTCTGCCAGTAAAGGCAGAAATTTTCCTTTGAAACAGAGACCCGAATTCCACTCCCCCTGCAAATATTATAAACGTTTGAATCAAGGACTCTGAGGCAGAGATAAGGGGATAGGAATAACAGCTCTTTTACTAATATATCTAACTGTACCAGCAGAAACAACAGCACTTGTTAAAATTACTAACAAAACAGAACAGATTACTCGGTTCCAGTCTTTTCTTTAGCTGTGAGCACACTCTCTCTCGGCGGGAGCGGAGGCAGGAGCGGGCGGCTCCTCGCTCACCGTTGGTGTCCGGGTGATTCGCTGTGTCCGCAGAGGCAGGAGGCTGCGGCAGGGCAGATCCAGGGCAGGTGATCGCAGAGGGTCTGGCTCTCCTGCCTTCGGCCACGTGGCTCCAAGACCGGGGGGCTCCTCCTTCGAGCTCGCCGGAAACACGAGTCCCCTCCGGAAGCACGAGTGCCCCCCTCCAAGCCGATCCCACTCACCCCTCCCGTCCAGAGCCATCAAAGATCCGCAGTGCGACCGGCCAGCTCCATTGGCATGACAATGGGAAAAATTCCCCAAATTGACACAGTAATAGGAAAACACTCAACCCCCAATACACCTCTATCTGTGCAGCCTGATCTACCTGCTCGTTGTGTTGGTGTTCTTCAGTAGCCGAACTCTTGGGAACATGGGCATCCACGGACTTTCACAGGTAGCTTCTCTACCTGACTGGCAATGTCTTTCCACTCATCAGCAGCCCAGATTGCTTTTCCTATACGTTTCCAGTTAGACTTTGTCCACCTTTCCAGCCAACCCCACAGAGTATTGGCTTACCATCCATGAATCAGTGTAAAGGTAGAGCTTTTGCCATTTCTCTCTCTCAGCAATGTCCAAGGCCAGCTGAACAGCTTTGAGCTAAGCAAATTGGCTTGATCCACCTTCTCCTTTGGTAGGTTGTGCAACCTGTCATGTGGGGCTCCATATGGCTGCTTTCCACTTCCAGTTCATCCCCACAATGCGTCAGGAACCGTTGGTGAAAAGAGCATAGCGTGTTTCATCTGTTGGCAATTGGTTGTATGGTGGAGCTTCTTCAGCCCGGGTCACTTCTTCTTGCTCCTCTTCGTCAGCGAGACCAAAATCTTCACCTTCTGTCCAGTTTGTAATTATCTCCAAAATCCCAGGGCGATTCGGGTTGCCAATATGGGCGTGCTGCGTAATGAGTGCAATCCACTTGCTCCATGTGGCATTGGTAGCGTGGTGGGCAGAGGGAACCTTTCCTTTGAACATCCACCCCAGCACTCGCAGTCGGGGTGCCAGGAGAAGCTGTGCTTCCATGACAATCACCTCTGAAGCAACTTGAACTCCTTCATAGGCAGCCAAGATTTCCTTCTCTGTGGGAGTGTAATTGGCTTCAGACCCTTTGTAATTACTTCTCCAGAATCCTGGAGGTTGGCCTCGAGTCTCACCAGGCACCTTCTGCCGAAGGCTCCAGGACAGACCATGGTTCCCAGCTGCAGAGTAGAGCCTCTTGTCCCGTCCTGACTGGGCCAAGGGCCACTGCATGAGCGATCTCCTGCTTGATCTGGGCAAAGGCTTGCTGCTGCTCAGGGCCCCAGTGGAAATCGTTCGACTTGTGGGTGACCAGGTAGAGACGGCTCACAATCTGGCTGTGCTCAGGGATGTGCATTCTCCAAAAGCCTATGGCACCTAGGAAAGCTTGTGTTTCCTTTATGCTTGTTGGTGGAGACATTGGGGTGATCTTATTGATGATCTCAGTGGGGATCTGGCGCCCTCCGTCTTGCCACTTCACTCCCAGGAACTGGATCTCTCAGGTAGGTCCTTAGACTTTTCTCTTTTTTAATGACGAAGCCAGCTCCTGGCAAAATCTGGATGATCTTCTTTCCTTTCTCAAATACCTCCATTGCCATTTTCCCACACACAATGATGTGATCGATGTACTGAAATATTCTGGAGCCTCTCACTTTTCCAGTGCAGCCTGGATCAGTCCATGACAGATGGTGGGGCTGTGTTTCCACCCCTGGGGCAGTCGGTTACAGGTGTACTGCACGCCCCTCCAGGTGAAAGCAAACTGAGGCCTGCACTCTGCTGCCAAAAGAATGGAGAAAAATGCATTGGCGATGTCGATGGTGGCATACCACTTTGCTGCCTTGGACTCCAGCTCGTACTGGAGTTCCAGCATGTCTGGCACGGCAGTGCTCAGTGGTGGAATCACTTCATTCAATGCACGATAGTGTACAGTCAGATTCCAATCTCCATCAGATTTGCACACATGCCAGATGGGGCAGTTGAAGGGTGAGTGGGTTTTACTGATCACCCCTTGGCTCTCCAACTCACGGATCATCATGTGGATGGGGATCACAGCATCTCAATTTGTCCGGTACTACCAGCGGTGCACTGTCAAGGTGGCAATTGGTACCTGTTGCTCTGTCACTTTCAGGAGTCCTACTGCAGATGGATTTTCTGACAGTCCAGGCAAGGTGTTCAACTGCTTAATGCTCTCTACAGCAACTATTCCAAAAGCCCACCTGAAACCTTTTGGGTCTTCGTAATAGCCAATATGGAGGAAGTCTATGCCTATAATGCGTGGTGCCACTGGGCCAGTTATAATAGGATGTTTCCGCCATCCCTTCCCTGTCAGGCTCACCTCAGCTTCCAGCAACGTCAGTTCCTGTGATCCCCCTGTCACCCCAACAATGGAAACAGATTCTTTCCCCACATGTTCTGATGGTATCAGGATGCATTGTGAACCAGTATCAACTAACACTCTATGTTTCTGTGGCTCTGATGTGCCATCGCACCCACACTATCCAATAGACTCTGTTATCCCATGTCTCTCCCTGGCAAGAGGCAGGGCCCCTCTAGTCCTGTTTATTATTCCTTTCCTGTGCATACATAGTCGAGGTCCCTTCCTGGAGATCCAACAGATCATACTCCCTTCTGTAATACCCTGCACCTTGATCATGGGAGGTTGAGGCTACCTTCACTTTAGTGTGGCTCCCTCGGTTAGCATTTCCCTCCCTGAGTTGACGCACCCATGCTGCCAGGACAGAGTTGAGTTTCCCATCCCATTTTTCCATGTCTTCCCCATGGTCTCACAGGAAGAACCACAGGTTAGCTCGTGGGGTGTACCCTCTCTCCCTAGCTGGGGGGTGTAGGGCTCTAGAATTGGGGCCTGTGACTCGCACTGGTCCTGCACTGATCTTCTTCATCTTTTCTCTCATCTCCCTCACCTCACCTCTCAACCCTCTCATTCCCTTCACCTCCTCTTCGTCGTCCTTGGCCACAGCAGAGACATTGGCCTGCATTGGGCCATTCACCATACTCTCAAAATTTCTGAGCTTGTTGGCAACAGGACCCATTGTCTCTTGGTGGTCATCAGCACCGATCATTGCAATGAAGGTGGTATATTGAGATGGCCCCAGGTTTGCCAGATTCCATAGCATCTGCCCTGTGCACCTGACCTTGTCAGGGTCATTGTCATGCTGTCCATCCCTCCCAAAGAGTACCTCCAATACTGCCACTTCTCTCAGCTGCTGGATCCCTTTCTCAAGCGTCTTCCAGCGCATTCTATGGTAGTGCTCCTGCATTCTCTGTTTATTGACAAACCTCTCTCTTACACACATTAAAAGCCGTCCCAGAGGGAAATGAGGCCTTGCTTCTTTAAGTATATCTGGTCCACACCTGAGTCCTGAGTCAAGGGTCTCAAATTCCTGGCGTCAGTACCATCTAATTGTACACTTGTTCCCATAAGGTCCCAGATCCAAAGTAACCAGGTTGTAAAAGCCTCACGGCCCCGCCATGCAATGTCTTTACTCAGATTATGGAGACTGTCGTATGAGAGGGACTCTGTGAGAATCTCAACCTCTGGCTCTCTTGCTGGTTTTGAGGACCCTCCTGTCTGACCCTCATTATGTAGGTGCCTTGTTTTAATCTTAGACTTTCTAATTTCCACAGGGGCAACTGCTGCTGGCTGTGGCTGCTCCTGTGATCCAGCTGGAACCTGGACAGGTGTAACATTCGTGTGTTCCACTGCAGCACCATCTGACTCTCCCTGTTTAGGGCAGCGGGAGGGTTTCTCACCAGCTGGGGAAAAGTGCTCCTTCAACATCTGGCCTATCTCCTACACAACAACCCCCACCCACTCTCAATGGTTCCTTTATGTGATGGGCTCTGTGGCAGGATCAGGCTTTGGGGAAGCATCCCTTGTCCCTGGGTCAGGGTCATGTTCTGGGGGAGCATCCCTAGTCCCTGGGGTAAGGTCAGGCTCTGAGGCAGCACCTCTATTCCCTGGGATAGGTGTCAGGGTTGTTTTCCAGGCCAATATTCCCATATCTCTAAATGCCAAATAAAACAGGCATATCAGCAACACTAGCCACTGTATGATATCATTAGCATTTAAAGCGGATCTGAACTCCTTGAAAACTGGTGGAGTAGCCTCAAAAAACTGGGTGATGTGTTGGGAGAAGAATTCCTCTGAATTCACTTCCTCACAGTAGGTATCATTATTGAAGTAACCCCAGAAACACACAGTCAGATTACGATAGCTCTGGATCCATGTGGCCACTTCCTGAAAAAATTAAAAAAACCATGAATTCCTGACATAATCAACCCACCAAATGAATCAGATAATAGCTACAGTAATTTTGGTGAGGGAGCCCATATACAAATAAGGTCATGCAAATGGGAGAGAGATATCTGTGATCACATGGAACCCAAGCCAGATTAAACTGGGCAACATGTTGCCACTTAGCACACGAAATCTTAGGTAACTCAAGAGCTGTTATTCCTGTCTTAACCCTCCTCTCAATGCCCTCTGCCCCACGTCTGGTTCGCCAAAATCTGTCCTGCTTTGAAGGACAGATGTCTGCCAATAAAGGCAGAAGCTCCTCTTTGAAATAGAGAATGTAAGTCCTCTCCCTCCCAATTATTATAATTTTTGAATCAGGAACTCTCAGGCAGAGATAAGGGCGTAGCCTCCTACCACTGAGACCACAGCTGACCACCAAGATTCGAACGGTGAGTGGCGAGCTGTTCCTCCACAATGGTAGGAGGCTGGAGCAGAGGAGATGCAGAGCAGTGTCCCACAGCAGAGAGCCTGGCTTCCCCGGCATTCGGATGGCGTGGGCTGGAATCGGGCCTTCCTCACTTCCTCCAGACCCCAGTGCCGACTGAAAAGCCCTGGAAGCCAGCCCCCACCTACCCCTTTGTCTCGAGCCCTGAAAAAGCCTGGGTATAACCCAGCAGGCTTCGTTAGCATAATAATGGAAAAAATTTTCAAGCTAGGACCGTAAGGGAACAAACCCCAACACTCAACATATGTATATGTAACACCCTGTAACTCCCTCCTAGCTCTTCACTCAGAGGGAGCTAGAGTTGTTACATTAGATAAACGAAGGAATCCAAAATAGGCTCTTTATCTATCTCAGGGTTCCTTTATTGCATGGTGACCTCAGGGAACAAAGAGGGTTAGGGTCTCAGACAAAGGTCTTTTTCTAGGGAAAGGGTCAGGGAGGGGATTTGGCTTTCTGCCAATAGGATAGGGACACGGGGTTAGGGTAACAGGAGAGATAAGGGAGGAAAGAGGCCCCTATGGCTTTCTGCCAATAGGATAGGGACCTGGGAAGGGTTAAACATTCCTTATACCTCTAGGTATTGAGTTACAACATGTATATATATATATCTAAGAGGATATTGGTTTGGGTATGATATAGATGATAATAGATTAAGGGGTGGATTATGGCCTACATATCTTACCTACAATGTAAAGATATGCCCAAAAGTATGTATGCTATCACTGTCTGCTGAAGCCAGGTGGGGCAGTGATTCTCATCTCTGTGGGAGAAATCCTCTGCTAATATGCCATCTGTTAAAAACCAGATGGGGAAATGTTCTTTATCTTTCCCTTGACCCATCCTTCCTCCAGGAAGATATCTTCTGTGAATGGGCCAGTTAGTTCCGCTGCATGACTGATAAAATTACTTCAGCCCATTGTGAGATTGTCCACCCAGGGGGAGGAGCCAAGCGTTTCCTACCTAGATAAAATCTGGGATTTGGAACACGAAAGCAGCCCTTAGCCACTGCTTTCCAAAGGACAAGAGCTACTAGAACTTCTATAGTACCATGGCTTCAAGACCACTTCATCTGGGCTGCTGCCACCACTCTAACTAATAGGGTGTCAGATTGTATTCTGACACGGTCAGTGGTTTTTCTTTTGTACTATTGCTTGTATTTTCTTCTTTTTCCTATTAAATTGGATTTCTAATGTGGAGTCTCTCACTAGTTTTGCTTTCAAAACCATTACATAGATTCCTAGAACCTAATAGCCGTTGTAACACCGTTGGGCCTAACAGAACAAAGGGCTATTGTGACATCATCGGGTCTAAGAGAACCAACAAGCAATTATGACACCATGCGGCCATAAAGATAAAAGGGGGCCTTTCTGGCACCATGAGGCCTGATGGAAAGAAGGATCCATTGTGACACCATGGGGCCTAAGGGAACCAAGGGATCATTGTGAAAGTGTGGGGCCTAAGGGAACCAAGGGACCATTGTGACACCATGGAGCGTCAGAGAACCAAAGGGCAATTCTGACACCATAAGACCTAACAGAATCATGGGGACATTGTGAAACCATAAGGCATAACAGAACCAAGGTACATTGTGACACCATTTGGCCTCATGCAACCAAGGATCCATTGTGACACCATAGGGCCTAATGAAACCAAGGGATCATTGTGACACCGTGGGGCATCACAGTGCCAAGGGACCATTGTGAAACCATGGGGCATCACAGACCCAAGGGGCCATTCTGACAACATGGGGCCTAAGAGACTAATGGGCCATTGTGACACCATGGGGAATAACAAAACCAAGGGACATTGTGATACCATTTAGCTGCACAGAACCAAGGGGCCATTGTGACACCCTGGGGCCCAATGGAAGCAAGGGGCCATTGTGACACCATTGTGCCACATGGAACAAATGATCCAATGTGACACCATGGAGCCTAACAGAACCAAGGCCAGATTGTGACACTATGGGGCCTCATGAAAACTAGAGGCCATTGTAACACCATGGGGCCTTGTGGCACCAAGGGGCCATTGTGACACCATGTAGTTTCATGGAATCAAGATGCCATTGGGCCCAAAGGAACCAAGGGGCCATTGAGACACCATAGGACCTCGTGCAACCAAGGGGCCATTGTGACACCACTGTGTCCCATGAAACCAATGGTCCATTGTGACACCATAGGGCTTTACAGAACCAAGGGCCCATCATGTCACCATGGGACCTCATGGCACCAAGGGGCCATTGTGACACCATGAAGACTAACAGGACCAAGGGGCCATTACGACACCATGGGTCTTAACAGAACCAAGAGGCCATTTTAACACTGTGTGGCCTTGTACAAATACGGGACCATTGTGGCACCACTGGGTCTAACAGAACCACCATAGAGCCAAGGAGCACCACAACACCATTGTGATACCATGAAGCCGAACAGGACCAAGGGGGCATTGTGACACCATGGGGCCTCATGGAACCAAGCTGCCATTGAAACACAAAGAACCACAACACCATTGTGATACCATGAAGCCAAACAGGACCAAGGGGCAATTGTGACACCATGGGTCTTCATGGAAAGAAGGGACCATTGTGACACCATGGGACCTCATAGAACCAAGGGGCCATTGTGAATCTGTGAGGCCTAACGAAAGAAAGGGGCTGTTGTGGTATCAATGTGCCTTATGGATCAAGAGTCCCTTTTGACACCATGGGGCCAAACTAAACCAAGGGAGAATTGTGACACCATGGGGCCTAACAGAAGCAGGTGGCCATTTTGACATCATGGGGCCTGAGGACAAAAATGAGCCATTGTGACACCATGAGGCCAGACAGAAAAAAGGTGCCACCCTGACAGCATGGGACTTCATAGAACCAATAGACCACTGTGAAACCATGGAGCCACATAGATCTAAGAGGCCATTGTGACACCATGGGCCCTCATGGTGATACCATGGTGCATCAGGGAATCAAGGACTACACGGGTCCTAACGGAACCAAGCTGCAATTGTGAAACCATGTGAACTCATAGAAGCAAGGGGCCACTGTGACACCATTTAACTCCATAGAATGATGGGTTCATTGAGACACCATAGGGCCTAACAGAACCAAAGGGACATTGCGACATCATGGCACCCACTGGAACCAATGAGCCATTTTGACACCATGGGGCCTAAGAGAACCAAGGGGCCATTGTGACAACATGGGGCATAATGGCACCAAAGGGATATTGTGACTCCATTCGGCCTGACAGAATCAAGATGTCATAGTGACACCATGGGGCCTCATAGAACGAAGGGCCGTTGTGACTGCATGGGGACCAACAGAATGCAGGCACCATTGTGGCACCATGGGGCCTCACGGAACCAAGGGACCATTGTACCACTGTGGGGCCTCGTCTAACCAAGGGGCCATTTTGATCGCCATAGGGCCTAATAGAACCAAGGGGCCATGGTGGCACTGTGGGTCCTAAAAGAACTGTGGGGAAATTGTGACACCATGGGGCATAACAGAACGAAGATGTTTTGGTGACACCATATGGCCTAAAATATGAAGGGTCCATTGTCACATCATGGTGTCAACCGGAACTAAGGTGTCATTATGACACCATGGGGCCTCACAGAAATAAGGGCCCATTATGACACCATGCAGCCTATCTCAACCAAGGGGCCATTGTGACAACATGGAACCTAACAGAACCAAGGGGCCATTGTGACACCAGGGGACCTCATGGAACCAAGGCACCATTGTGACATTGTGCGTCCATAGATAACCAAGGGACCCTTCTAACACAATGGGGCCTCATAGAAGCAAGGGTGCATTGTGACACTATGGACTCTAATGGAACCAAGGAGCCATTGTGACACCATGGGGCCCAACAGAACACAGGGTCTGTGTGGAGAGTATTGTTCAAACTTGGTTAGCTGAGAGAGGATATAGTCAAGCAGAGTTACTGCAGATGGTTTAAGTAGAGCAAAGGCTAGCCCAAGGACAAAGGTCCTTGTGACAAGGGGGTTGTGGTAACAATGCTTATTGCAGCAAGAAAAAACAGAACTAAAACAGAACTAAAAACCGCAGACATATAACAGCAAACCACAGAAATGTAAAAGCAATTAAAAACAAAATATTGCAAAACTAACTTATGCAAGATGAAGATAACCAATAATGAGCTTGGCTTTTGTAATATGTATGAAGCTAATTAAGAAGTGTATAAAAGCAAAACTGTTTTATTAATAAATCGGAGTCTTGCTGATAACCATCTGGTGTCCGCAATCTCACTTTCTCCGACAGGTCCGTTGTGACACCATGGGCCCTCATGAAACCAAGGGTCAATTGTGACCCCCACGTGGCCTAACAGAACCCAGGGAGCATTGTGACACCATTGTGCTGTATGAAACCAATCGTCCATTGTGACACCATTGTGCTTTATGAAACCAGTGGGCCATTGTGACACCATTGGTCCAAACAGAAACAAGGGGACAACGCGACACTATTGTGCCACCTGGAACCAATGGTCTATTTTGACGCCATGGGGCCTAACAGTATAAAGGGGCCACTCTGGCATGACTAGGTCTCATAGAACCAATGGATCATTGTGACACCATGGGACCTCATGACAGCAAGGGGCCATTTTGAACACCATGGGAGCTCATAGAAGCAAGGGGCCATTTTAAGCACCATGGAGCCTAATAGAATCAATGGGCCATTGTGACACCAAGGGTCCTAAAAAAACTGAGGGGAAATTGTGACACCATGGGTCATAACAGAACAAAGGGGCTTTGGTGACACCATGGGGCCTAAGAGAACCAAGGGGCCAATGTGACACCATGGAGCATAATGGCACCAAGGGGTCATTTTGAACACAATGAGGCATAATAGAACCAAAGGGGCTTTTGTGCCACCATGAGTCCTCTCAGAATCAAGGCGCAATTGTGACACCAAGGGGCCTCATAGAACCAAGGGGGTATTGACACACCATGGAATCTAACAGAACCAAGGGGCCATTGTGACACCGTGGGGCCTCATAGAACCAAGGGGCCATTGTGACATCATGGGTGCTAATAGAACCAATGGTCAGTTGTGACCCCCATGGGGCCTAACAGAACCCAGGGGCTGTTGTGACACCATTGTTCCGTATGAAACCAATGGTCCATTGTGACACCGTGGGGCCTCATAGAACCAAGGGGCCATTGTAAAACAATGGGACCTCACGGAACTAAGGGGACATTGTGACACCATGAGGTCTCAAAGAACCAAGGGTGAATTAGACACGCTGGAGCCTAATGAAACCAAGGGTCCCTTGTGACACATGGAGGCTCATAGAACCAAGAGGACTTTGTAACACCATGGTGGCTCATAAAACCAAGGGGCCATTTCAACATCATGGGACCTCATGGTACCAAGGGGCCATTGTGACACATGGTGCCTCATAGAACCAAGGTGCCGTTGTGACACCAAGATGGCTCATGGCGCCAAGGGACCAATTTGAACACTACGGGAGCTCATAGAACCAAGAAACAATTTGAACACCATGGGGCCTAATAGAACCAAGAGGCCATGGTGACACTGTGGGTCCTATCAGAAGTGAGGGGAAGTTGTAATCCCATGGGGCATAACGGGACCAAGGGGCTTTCATGAAACCATGGGGCCTTATGGCACCAAGGGGCCATTTTGAACACCATGGGGCCTAATACAACCAAAGGGGCTTTTGTGCCACCATGAGTCCTCTCAGAATCAAGGCGCAATTGTGACACCAAGGGGCCTCATAGAACCAAGGGGGTATTGACACACCATGGAATCTAACAGAACCAAGGGGCCATTGTGACACCATGGGACTTCATAGAACAAAGTGCCATTGTGACACCATGGGGCCAAACAGGCCAAGGTGCCATTGTCACTCGATGCTGTCCACTGAAACCAAGAGGCTGTTGTGAGACCATGTAGTCTAAGAGAACCAAGGGGCCATTGTGACACCATGCAACCTAACAGAACTATGGTGCCATTCTGATACTATAGGGCCCCATGGCACCAAGGGGCCATTTTGAACCCAGTGGTGCCTAATAGAAGTGGTTGGCATCATGGCATCAGGCCTGGGAAATGAGGCTGGGAACTGGGACTGGGGCTAGGCACTGGGGCTAAACACTGGGGCTGGACACCACGACTGGGCACTGACACTGGGGACTGGACAGTTGGACTGCACAGCTGGGATGGGCACTGAGACTGGACACAGGCACTGGGCACTGGCACTGGACATCAGCACCGGGGCTGGACACTGGGAATGGACACCAGAACTGGGCACGGAGGCTGGACACCAAGGCACGATACTGGGGCTGCGCATCGGAACTGGGCACTGAACCAGGATCAGGATAAACCCCTCTGGTCCCTTGGTCTCCCTGAGCCCCGCTTTGCCAACCCAAAGCTTGGCTGCATCAGATCCAAGCAGGATTTGGCACCTTTGGGGGATGTCTCCGAGGCAAAGAGGGGTCTCTGGGTACTGGGTGTGCTGGCTCTGGCCCCCTCCAGACCCAGATAGCAGGATGCCCTGGCAGGCTGAAAGAAGCCCTAAAATGAGACTCCATCGCCCCCACCAACCTCCCAGTTCATCAATTTCAAGTTGGGCACCCCCTACCCCAGACCACCCCCTGCCCCCTCAAGGGTGCTGGTCCTGGGGGTGGCACACAGCTGTCCCTGTCCCCTCCTCCAGGGGCTGTTGTGGAAGAGGCTCCTCCAGGAGAGGAAAAGTCACAGTAGCACCACAGTTCACAGAATTAATTATGTTGGAAAAGACCTCTGAGATCATCAAGTCACACCTATGACCTAACAACACCTCATCAACTAAACCATGGCACTGAGTGCCACATCCAGTCTGTTTTTATACATCTCTAGGAGTGGTGACTCTACCACCTCCCTGAGTAGCCTCTTCCAATGCCCAATCACCCTTTCAGTAAAGAAATTTTTCCTGGCATTTTCCTAGCTTAAGATTGTGTAATCTCCTTCTGTCAGTGGATGCCTGGGAGAAGAGAGCAGCCCCCATCTGATTACAGCCTCCTCCCAGGGAGTTGTAGAGAGTGCTGCAGTTGTGACAGTAGTGACAGACACAGTGGGGAGAGTTGTGGGGTAGGAGGGGTCCCAGTGACACTGCTGTCCCTGTAGGGTCCCTGTTTGGGAGTCCCAGTGACACTGCTGCCCCTGCACAGTCTCTGGTTGGGGGTCCCAGTGACATTGCTGTCCCTGCACAGTCCCTGGTTGGGGGTCCCAATGACACTACTGTCCCTGCACAGTCCCTGTTTGTGGGTCCCAGTGACACTGCTGTCCCTGCAGGGTGCCCACCAGAGCCATTTGGTAAGTGCTAGGGGGTCCCAGTTACATTCCTGTCACCACCAGAGCAGTTTTGGGGACATTCTGGTGACACTGCTGTGTCTGCAGGGTCCCTCTGAGTGCAGCAATCAGAAGAGTTCCCAGCTCACAGAGCCCCACTCACAGGGACCTTGCTGCTCACCCTGCTGCAGCCAGTACAGCCCCAATGGGCTCCTCTGCACCCCTGTTTAGAGGGCCCCAAGGGATGACTTTTATCACAAGGTTTCATCCTGGCCCCACTTTTGATTGACAGCTTTCTCTGCAAGTGTGATGTTATAAGTACATATTACATCACTGGCTTTTCACAAATATTAAAATGAATGGTCTATATATAATGTTAGAAAACTTTGCTCTATTAATATAGTTTCTTTTAGTTCTGGTGATAGTAAAACTTAGAAATAGTAGTGTGATAAATATTGATTTTTCTTGGACTGGAGCATGGTCATATAAAAAGATTTTGTTCATGTAAGTAACTCAGAGAATGGTAAAAATCAGGAAATTCCTCACAATCTTGGATTATCCTATCTGGATGAAGACAGGTGTGATGAACACTAGAACTCCAGGGAAGGAGTTTACTGATCCCATTATCTGGGAGGGGGCCTACAAGAAGGAGCCACAAGGAGAAAAAAAAAAGAAAAGGAACAAAAAGGTTCATTTATACGTTGGAGAGAGGGAGATTTTGAGTAATTCATGAAGGTCTATGAATATGAAACATGTTGATGCATTTAACGAAGTGTTTTCTGAGCTAATGTTTGTTCTTGGCTGATTGTCAAGCACCTGGCCATTATAAACTTTTGCTTTATTGGTTGTCACCTATTGTCTTTTATGAAACCTTTTAAAATATACCAGGAAAGTGAACCGCGTTTCTCACATTGTAATAAAAACCATCCCTTGTACCCCATGTCCACATCCATGGGATACACCCCCATGTCACCATCTATGTCAGTGATCTCCCATGCCTGATATATCCATCCACAGCCCTGTCCACACCAATGTCCATATCCATGTCCATGTCCATGTCCATATCCATGTCCCTGTGCCCACCATGTCCCCACCCACGTCCACAATGTCTCCATCCATGTCTTAATTCAATGTCTCTATTATTATCCCAATGTTGCGTGAAGTGTGAAGGAATGAAGAAAAATGAAAGAAAATCAAGGCCAAAATAAAAGAATTTACCTGTCCATGCTGACTGAGTATGCATGTGCTTGGATAGGTGCAAAGAACCGTTTTCAGAGGCCTTCCCACTCCACTGTCTCCAAAATCTTGGTTTTCTGCCCCAGTCCATCACTATTTGGCTGTGGAAGATGCCAGTGGCCCAGGCAGAATTAGAATCATGGAATGATTTAGGTTGGTAAAGACCTCCAAGACCATCCAGTATTCTTTGATGCCAACATATGAAATGACTGGATGCAAAAGGAGATATTTTTTGGGGTGGAAATTAAAATCCGCTGTCCCAAATGAATTCCTGACGTCAGTCTGCATCCCAATGGATTTTTGGCCCGCTAAGTCCAGGTGCCCACAAAGAGCCAGGAAGATGTGGACACTACCAGCCAGGTGAGCTCCCGACATGGATCACCAGGACCATAGATCACCAAGGCTCTGCCCAATGAGGGTAACTGGGGAGCATCCAACGGGGTCCTCCAGTGGGGATGGAGCTGGAGCAGCGCACGAAGTTTTTCCTGCACGCGGGGCACTCACAGGGCTTCCCTTACCAGTGCCCCCGTTGGTGTTGGGTCACAGCAGAGTTCTGGGAGAAGCTCTTCCCACACTGGGGACACTGTTAGGGCCTCTCCCCAGTGTGGATTCACTGGTGGGTGATGAGGGTGGAGTTTTTCTTAAAGCCTTTCCCGCAGTCGGGGCAGCAGAAGGGTCTCTCCTCTCCTCTACGTGAATCTGCTGATGCTTGAGCAGATAGGATCTCCTTTGAAACCTCTTCCTACACTCAGGACACTCATAGGGCTTCTTCCGGGTGTGGATCCTCTGGTGGACAATCAGGTTGGATCTCTGGCTGAAGCTTTTCCCACATTCCCCACACTCGTAGGGCCGTTCCCCAGTGTGGATCCTCTGGTGGACAATCAGGTTGGATCTCTGGCTGAAGCTTTTCCCACATTCCCCACACTCGTAGGGCCGTTCCCCAGTGTGGATTCTCTGGTGGCAGATCAAACTGGACCTCACGCTGAAGCCCTTCCCACATTCCCCACACTCGTAGGGCCGTTCCCCGGTGTGCACTGTCAGGTGTTGGATAAGTTCAGAGGTGTCACGGAAGCCCTTCCCACATTCCCCACACTCGTAGGGCCGTTCCCCACTGTGGATCCTCTGGTGGACAATCAGGTTGGAGCTACAGGTGAATCCCTTCCCACATTCCCCACACTTGTAGGGCCGTTCCCCAGTGTGCACTGTCTGGTGGCGGATCAGGTGGGAGGTGTTTCTGAATCCCTTCCCACATTCCCCACACTCATAGGGCCGTTCCCCAGTGTGCACTGTCTGGTGGCGGATCAGGTGGGAGGTGTCTCTGAATCCCTTCCCACATTCCCCACACTCGTAGGGCCGTTCCCTAGTGTGCACTGTCTGGTGGCGGATCAGGTGGGAGGTGTCTCTGAATCCCTTCCCACATTCCCCACACACATAGGGTCGTAACCCAGTGTGGATCATCCGGTGGCAGGTGAGGTTGGAGCTCTTCCTGAACCTCATCCCACATTCCCCACACTCGTAGGGCCATTCCCCGGTGTGGATCCTCTTGTGGTAGAGCAAACTGGAGCTCTGGTTGAAGCTCTTCCCACATTCCCCACACTCGTAGGGCCGTTCCCCAGTGTGAGTCCTCTGGTGGATGATCAGGCTGTAGCTCCATCTGAATCCCTTCCCACATTCCCCACACTCGTAGGGTCGTTCCCCAGTGTGCACTGTCTGGTGGCGGATCAGTTCGGAGGTGCTTCTGCAGCCCTTCCCACATTCCCCACACTCGTAGGGCCGTTCCCCAGTGTGGATCATCTGGTGCCGGACCAGGTTGAAGCTCCTGTGGAAACTCTTCCCACATTCCAAACACTGGAGGGGCTTTTTGCCATCATGAAGCTGCTCACGGACCCTCAGCTCAGAGCTCTGGCCAGATCTCTGGCCGCCTGGCCAGCCCAAGCTAGGTTTTTCCTTCTCGGATCCCCATGATCTGCGTTTGCAGCCCCTCCTTGTGTGGGATCTCCGCGGCGTTTCCTCCCCGTTGCATTCCTGCACTGTGGAGCCGCTCCAAACAGCCTCTTCCACAAGGTTCTGCTGCAGGGATTTGTCCTCCATGGTCTCTGCCCTCAGCGCCTTGTCTGGGGGAGGAAGGATAACAAGAGGATGGGATTTGCCATCATGCTAGAGGGAAGGGGAAGGAGATCCCCCCCAGTCATCCCTGGGTAGAATGGCATTGAAAGTTGGGCTGTCCTGCAACCAGAGGCCAGGCTAGGATGGGAGATGGAGCAGGACAGAGAGGGAGAGGGGCAGTGACTTTCTCCTCACCTGCCTGGCTGTCCCGGGGCATCTTCTTCTTCCTCACAGCCTTTTCCTCCATCTTGGTAAGACTTGGGAATGGGAAATCCTGGTTTGGGGGAAAAACAAGACGTGAGTGCAATGGCTTTGAAGGTTCCCGCTCTCCGAGTGCATCTCTAGAAATCCCTGGGTGCCTGGAATCTATAAAAAGCTCCAAAATTCATGAAAGAGCCCAAAAACACTCTCCCAGGAGTTCCCTGTTTGTAGGGTCCGCACTTTGGGGTTATGGGGGTCCATGTTCTCAGAGCTGCTGGGGGAACCGTGGTTCGAGAGGATCCTCACTCTCCCGCTCCGGCTCAGGCATGCTGAGGGTGTTTCGGGGGTCCCAGAGCAAATCCTGCCCTGACGCGGCTCCCCCCACTCCAGGCACTCAGGTCTTCCCCCGCTCCCCATCAGCACTTCCAGGCTCGGGGGGGCCGAACCCCACTCATCTCTCGGCTCCACCTCCGCTCCAGGATGCCGGGGGTCCCCCAGCTCTGCTGTCGCCCCTCTCCCCACACCGGGGCTCCCGCCTTTCATCCCACGCCTCTCCCGGGGATCCCCAAAACCGATGTCCCGTCCCGCCGGGACCGGGCAATCGCCACGTGTGCCCCTCCAAATCCCCCCAAGAAGCATTTACGGCTCAGCTTTGGATTCCTGCAAGAGCCAAAAACATCCCCTCCTCATATCAATAAAACAATACCTCTCCCAGGGACACCCAAATATATTTGGGACTCGATTCCCGAATCTGCGAGGCACAAACACCACCCCCCATCCCCCAAAACACCAAAACCCAACCAACCGTGCCGGAGCTGCCGCGATAGCCCCGGGGCGCGGGATGCAGGAATGCGATGCTGCCGGGGCCAGCGGAGCTGCGGGCTTAACGGGCTCGCCCCGGAACACCGCGATTCTCCGCCTGCGGCTGCTGCTTCTCTCCCTGCTCCTCCTGCTCCTGCTCCTCCCCTTCCTCTCGCTGCTCCTCCGCTCGCATCCCGCCCCCCTTTGCCACCCGCTGTGCCCCAGGGCCGCCGCAGCAGCGGCTGTTGGGGAGGGGGCAGCACCCCCTGAGCCTGCAGGGGAGACAGAGAAACTGAGAATTAGGAATCGAGCCTCGAGAAATGCTTTGGCTAGAAGGGGGTTGACAAAACCGTATGTTTGCTGGAATTTACGGTGCTTACAAGAACAGGGGGAGAGCAAGGCTACAGGATAAGATAAAGAGCTGGAGTGGGCGAACAGGATGCGAGGACAAAGGCACCACAGGATAAGGGGGATTCTCTAGATCCCTGAACCCAGGGAAACTGGAATTAAAGTCCGGAAGATGACCAAAGGACTACAAAGAATATGTGCAAGGAGAGAGGATGAAAAGGTCAACTGAGAGGAAGACTGTTTGCTTTTTCCCAAGTTGCAGTGTGCAACCAAAAAAGGCTTGTAGCTAATTTTAATATGAAGCGGGGCAGGCAATGAATATGTATTAGGTGTACTGTACAATCCTAGTTTGCACAAATCAAAAAGTGGGGTGCATGTCGCCAAAGGTGTGCGTGTTTTTGGAGGAGCTATGCCCCATGTCCTTCGCGCTGAATAAATACATTCCTTCACAGGGATGGGCAGGGGGCTCGGGGCCCCCCAGTGCAGATCCGTCCGTGCCGTGCCCCTCCCCCCGAGCCCAAATTCCGCTCCCGGGGGTCGCTGGATGCGAGGGGGTGACGCAGGTGGGGTGGGAGTGGGGAGCGCTGGGCGCTGCGGGTCTGCTGCTGTTCCAAATACATATTATGGAATTGGCTTCTCGCTAATATTCAGATAAATACTGTATGTGTAGTGTTAGAATTGTTTTTAAAATATAGTTTTCTTTTAAAAAAGCATAGGCTAATGAAGTGTCTTCGTAATAAATAAACTACCTACTTGTTAAAAACGAGGTTCACTTTCCTGGTAAATTTAGAAAGGTTTAATAAAAGACAGTAAGAAACAAGCAATAAAGCAAAAGATTATAAAGACCAGGTGCTTGACATTTAGGCAAGAGCACACACTAACTCAGAAAACACTTCTTTAAATGCATCAACCTGTTGCATATTCATAGGCCTTCATGCATTATTCAAATTCATGGCCTCTCAAAGTGATCTTAGCATCTTCCTCTCCTCTCGGCTTGACTTGCACAGCTGAGGTGGACGTAAGTGACAGAATGAACATAGAACAGCTTAGACTGGTTTCCTGCTCGGCGGAATGTTTGGGACAGGGATATTTGATAAGTACTGATGACTGAATCTGAGCTGCATCGTGTGATCTTGGCTTTGCAATAGCTGGGAGGAAAGTGAGGGCTAAAGCGACCGCCCCTGGGCCGTGAGGAAAGCGGCCGCAGGCGGCTCGGCCCGGGCGCTCGAGGCTTCTCTGCCCCGGAGAGCCACCAGCCCCCGGAATAGTGCTCCGTTCTTTTCCCCATCGGCCCCTACCGGAATTTTTTTTTTTTGTAAGATTCTTTTTCCTTTATATTTTCTGTTGCCTCCCTTCGCTCCGCCTGCGTCGTCTCGGCCCCGCTGTCACCAGAGCCCGGCCCGAAGCGACCGGCCCGGCCCGGGTTCCCCCGCCCGCTGTGACAGCGCAGGGCCGGGCGCCCTTGGCGGCTTTCGGCTTTGGTTCTGCGCTCTGAGGGGAGGGAATTTTGTGTTTCTGGTGCAGGGCGTTTTATTTTTCGACGCGGCAGGCGGAGGTGCGGGAATGGGCAGGAGTCTTAGACGGGAGTGCGGTAGTTGTTAAGTCTCCCTTTTTCGCCATCGTCACGCTGGTTTTTCTTTCTGATTTCTGTTTTTCCTTCTGTTTTCCCCTTGCTTCCCGCGCCGCCCCTCAGGCTCGGCGGTGGCGCGGGGCACCACGGGAAGGGCTTTTCCCGTCGCCGCCAGCCGAGCGTGAGGGACCCTGGGCGGCGACGGGAGAGGAGGAGGCTGCGCTGGGCGAGCAGCGGGGCCGGGCACGGGCTGCGGGTGATGGCGGGAGAGGAGGAGGCTGCGCTGGGCGAGCAGCGGGGTCGGGCACGGTGAGGCCGGGCACGGGCCGCGGGTGATGACAGGGCCCTGCGTGATGTCTCTTTGCCGAGGAGATTTCTGTGCGGGTCGCTTGGAGTCTTGTTTGATGGCTCTTTCCCCACGCCTCCCCCGCTTCTTCTTCAGCCCGGGCGAGCAGGAGCGCAGCGGGGCGAGGGAGCGATGCAGAAATGGAGGAGGCAGGCGGGGCAGGGGCAGGGTCACGGCGGGTTCAGAGTCCCGCACACCGGGTTTAGGGGTCTCACGCTACTGCCTGTGCAGGGATGGGGCAGGAACTCTGGTGGCTCCTAAAGACTCCCGCTTTCCCTTCCCGGGAGCAGTGGGGCGTGGTGAGGGTGTCTGAGAGGGGAGGAAGATTAAAGGGCCTTGTGATGTCACCGTTGTTATAAGTTCATATTATATTATTCGTTTTTCGCAAATATTAAAACGAATACTAAATGTATAATGTTGGAAAACTTTGCTGTATGAATATAGTTTCTTTTAGTTCTGCTATTAACAAAGCTTAGAAATAGTAGTATGATAAATATCTATTTTTCTTGGACTATAGCATGGTGATGTAAAAAGCTTTTGTTCACATAACTAACTCAGAGAATGGTAAAAAAAGAAGATATTCAGGAAATTCTTCACATTCTTGGATTATCCTGTCTCAATGAATACAGGAGTGATGAACACTAGAACTCCAGGAAAGGAATTTATTGATCTCCATTATCTGGGAATGCACTAACAAGAAGGAGAATGAGCCACAAGCGGAAAAAAAATTAAAATAAAAAGTTTTAAAAAGCTGATTTACGCGTTGAATAATGCATGAAGTTCTATGAATATGCAACATATTTATTCATTTAAGGAAGTGATTTCTGAGTTAGTGTGTGCTCTTGGCTGAATGTCAAGCACCTGACCTTGATAACCTTTTGCTTTATTGTTTGTCTCTTATTGTCTTTTATTAAACGTTTTGAAATTTACTAGGAAAGTGAACCTTACTTTTCACACCATGGAGTACCTGTGACTGCTCCTGACCTCTCTTTAGCAGCCCAGATTCTTCTAGGATGTGACCACAGAGTGCCTGTCATTGCCAGGGACCTCTTGGCTCCTTAGAAGCCCCAGAGAGCCCTGTGATGTCACGGTGGTAGCCTTGTGAGTGCAGGTGAGCTCAGGACTCTTTAAAAACCTGTCTCCCTCTGGGATGTGAGGATGGAAGCCTTGGGAGGGCTTTTGACCTGAGTGCTCTTTACTAGTTTATAGAAACCTGGGATGTCACCATGGAGCCCTTGTCAGTGCCAGTGACATCAGAGTTCTTTGACAGGGTGGAGACACGTGGGATGTCAGCACAGAGCTGCTGTCACTGCCTGTGACCTCACTGTTCTTTAGGAGCATGGCAACCACTGGCATGTCACAATGGAACCCCTCTGAGTGCCTGTGGGAAAGCACTTCTTTAGCAGCCTGGAGCCCCCTGGGATGTTCCTGTGGAATTCCTGTAACAGTGTGTGACCTCATGGTTCTTTTGCAGTCTTCCACACCCTTGGAATGTCACTGTAAAGTACCTGTGAGTGCCTGTGACATCACAGCTGCTTAGCAGCCTGGAGACACTTGTGGTATTGCCATTGAGACCCTGTGATAGCCTGTGAGGTCAGTGTGGTTTGGCAAATGAGAGACTCCTGGAATGTCACCAAGGAGTCCTTGGGATTGCACATGACCTCAGTGTTCTTTAGGATCATAGAGACGACTGGGATGTAACCATGGAACCTCAGTGAGTGCCTGTGCCAAATGGGCTCCTTGGCATGTAGAGACACCTCTTTTGTCCTCTGGTGACTGCTTGGGACCTCACAAGTCTTTGGAAGATGAAAGAGGTCTGGCACATCACCATGGAGTCACTGTGGCCTCATGTGACCTCAGTGCTCTTCAGCAGACCAGAGAGACTTGAGATGTCACCATGGACACCCTGTGCCTGTTTTTGATCTCTCTCCTTTTGAACAGGCTGGAGACTGCTCTGATGTCACCATGGACTGCAGTGGGTACTGGTGATTCAGGGAGGTGAGGGCATGGGAAGGAACATGTGGGAGGTCTCGCTGGGAGCCACTCTGGCACTCAGTTAGCAGGGACAGCACCAGAGCCCAGACCTGGGAAACACTTGTGTCCCCCATGAGCCAAGTCTGATCACAGGTGTGCCCTCTGCTGGGATGGGAGGCCTGTTGTCGCACTGGAACAGGGGACCAGGTGTACCCCATGTCCCCAGCATGCCAAGTCTGGTCACAGAAGGCCAGCTCTACCCACTGGGCTCTCAAACATGGTCTGCCTGCCACCAGCATGGGAGGCTTTCTCTCCTCACCCAGAAGGCCAGGTCTGCTTACCAAAATGACCAGAGTAGTGGTATGAATGGCCAGAATGCCAGCAGGAGATCACCCCACTGCCGAGTGTGCACCAGGCTCAGCAGGGTCTTCTTTCCCCCCCTGATTCTGCCAAGCCTCTTCCCTTGGCTGTGGTTTCACTGGATAGCAGGTTGGGACTGTGAGAATCTTGTTCATCCATTCATGTACATGACTAATAACGAGGTATTTGGCTATTTATCTGTTCTGGGAGAAAACCTCCAAAGGGTCCCCCCCAGGAAGCAAACCCAAGTGGCCCCTTCCCCAACCGAGAAAAAATTTCTTTGGAGAGAAGTGGAAAAAACTTGTTTATTCAAGAGGCAAAGCACTGCCCAGCAGAAAGAATTTACAATACCAAACAACAAAACCTCTGGCTGGTCTGAAGAGGTGATACATTCAGAAAGTCTCTCCTGTGGGTGGTAGCTGGGCTCAGTCTTTTCTCAGTCCCTCCAGCGCTGTAAAATGCCACTGCCCAGGCCAGGCCTCGGTGGGCCACAGGTGCAGGACATAACGGCCATAGCTGCACTCACTTTGCCACTGCGGTCCTGTGCCTAGAGTGGGTCACACTCTGCGAGCAGAAGGCCTTAGATATGGCTTGAGCTGTTGCTCCATGGCCTTTTGGCTTCAGACTGTGTTTGAAGGAGGCGAGGAGGAGGGGGAGATCTTTTGCAGAGGATAAAAAGGATTTATTACTTTGGGGAATCTGGGGGGCAAAAGACAAAAATGGCAAAGGTACAACAACTTAAATATGGGGGAGATTCAAGGGGAAGATACAATTTATTAGAAAATTGGAAAAATTCTGAGGAGTGGTATAGGGCAGAGTTCACAATGGCATTGTCCAATGAGAGAGGTAGTGGGGAAAACTGGGTCACATGGACTAATGAGTTTTAGGGGATTTCCAAAGGGGAATTCCATCAGGGGACTGGCACAAGATTGACAGATAATTCAGGACGGATTGACAAGTTGGGTGGGAGGGTATAATTTTGGACTAAACTATTAACTTGGGCAACAACAGAACATACCATTAACAAGAAGCACACTGCAACAGGGGCAAGCTCCTGGTGTTCCCCCAGGTCCCCAGTCCAGAGCAGGTTCAAATAATTCCAGGAAAAAAAGAGAAAGCCATTTGGGGAACTTCTCTGCTTCAGTTAGTCAAAAACTAATTAAAAACAAAGGAGAGCACTCTCCCTCTATCAACCACGGCAACACAGTCCAGGAGACAAAGCAATAAAATTCTTATCTGTTTGTTTTCAAAACAGCCGCCTCAGACATTCCACCTCTTCTCCTTCCCCCCCTTAACTCTCAGATCCAGCCTTAAAGGTACAAAACTTATTTCTGGGCTAAACAGATGAATGGGGATACAATTCAACATCACAAACTCACCCCAGACATTCCACGCTTTATCCCCATATCGTCAACTCATTACCAAAACTCATATATGAAACCTCAATCCATATATATCCCCATATATCAATCCCTAACAAACCTCAGACATGCACCACTGGGACTTGGTGTCCATCTGCTGTATGTAAGGACTCAGACTGGGCCGGGCCTGCTTGGTTGGTGAAATCTCGTGTGTTAACTAACCAGGTGGCCTTTGCTAGTTCTTGAAAGGTCTCCCACCCAATGCTTTCAGAGTTTTTAAAAGTCCATTGAACCTCTCCACTTTGCTTGCACTGGTGTATGGTAGGGGATGTGGTACATCTTCTCAATGCCGTGTTCCCTAGCCCAGGTGTTGATAAGGCTGTTCTTGAAATGAGTCCCATTGTCAGATTCAGTTCTCTCAGGGGTACCATGCCTCCTTGCTTGCTGGCCTGCCCTCCTCTTTTCACATTGTTTATGGTTAGCGCCTGGAGTTTGAAGAAACTGTCCTTGAGTCAATAGCTGAAATCGGACTATTTTGTCTTCATCACCCTAAGCATAACGGAAAAGCATACCCAAGCACAATAGAAAACTCAGAACTTAAGGCATCACAGGTGCCCTTTCCTAAGTTTGTTTCCCAATTCTTGAAGGTTCCCCCAACAAGTGCCTTCAGGGTAGCCTTGAGTAGGCCACTGCACTGTTCAACTTTCCTGGCAGCTGGTGCATGGTAAGGGATGTGATATATTCATTCATGCCATGTTCGCTGGCCCAGGTGTTGATAAGGCTATTCTTGAAATGGGTCCCAGATTCTGTAGGGGGTGCCATGCCTCCAAAGGACTTGCTGTCCTAGGTCCATGATGGTGTTCCAAGCAGTGGTGTGAGGCACAGGGTAGGTCTCCAACCATCCGGTGGTGGATTCCAGTGGATTCCACCATGGTCAACATGTAGTGCTTGCCTTGGCAGGTTTGAGGCAGTGTGATGTAGTCGATCTGCGAGGCCTCCCCGTACTTATATTTGAACCACTGCCCACTATACCAGAGGGGCTTTACCCGCTTGGCCTGCTTGATGGCAGCACATGCCTTACAATCATAGATAACCTGAGAGATACTGTCCATGGTTAGATCCACCCCTCGGTCTCGTGCCCACTTATAAGTGGCGTCTCTGCCCTGATGACCTGAGGCATCATGAGCCCATTGAGCCAGGAACAATTCTCCCTTGTGTTGCCAATCTAAATCTATCTTTGACACCTCTATCTGTGTGGCCCGATCTACCTGCTCATTGTGTCGGTGTTCTTCATCAGCTAGACTCCTTGGAACATGGGCATCCACATGACGGACATTCATGGGTAGCTTCTCTACCTGACTGGCAATGTCTTTCCACTCATCAGCAGCCCTGATTGGTTTGCCTCTACATTGCCAGTTAGCCTTTTTCCACCTTTCCAGCCAACCCCACAGAGCATTGGCTACCATTCATGAATCAGCGTAAAGGTAGAGCTTTGGCCATTTCTCTCTTTCAACAATGTTGAGGGCCAGCTGGACAGCTTTGACTTGAGCAAGTTGATTTGATCCATCTTCTTCGGTAGCCTGCGCAACCTGTCTTGTGGGACTCCATACGGCTGCTTTCCACTTCCGGTTCATCACCATGGCAGCTTGTAGAACCAAGGGGTCATTTTGAACACCGTGGGGCCTAATAGAACCAAGGGGGCATGGTGACAACATGGGTCCTAACAGAACCAAGGGAAAATTGCAACACCAAGGGGCATAACAGAAACAAGGGGCTGTTGTGACTCCATGAGACTTCATGGAACCAAGGGTCTGTTGTGACACCATGGGGCCTCATGGAACAAAGGGCCCATTGTGACACCATGAGGCCTAAATGAAGCAAGGAGCCACTGTGGCACTATGGCCTCCAGAAAAACCAAGAAGCCATTATGACACCGTGGGGCCTTAACAGAACCAAGGGTCTAGCATGGAAACTTTGTGCTGCCTGTAAGTAATTGTCCATTGTGACACCATGGCACTTTATGGAACCAATGGTCCGTTGTGACATACTTGGAGCTCAGAAAACCAAGGTGCCATTGTGACACCATAGGACCTCATAGAC